>NW_006774288.1:786072-805886 GCF_000442215.2 Lipotes vexillifer | reverse complement strand
CCCAAAAAAAAAAAAAAAAAAAAAAAAAATCTCTGCTGCCACCCTTAGCATGTTGACTTGTTTACAGTCTAGTTCTTTATAAGACCAAAGGAAACCTACAGCGGTTCCAACCAATACACCCAGAAACGAAAAAGGCCTGCAAATGTGAAGGGAAGATTTTTTTCTTTAAAGATGATAGAAACCTACCCTAGAGGTTTCTGGAAAACAGGCTTTTTAGAATCTAATTGGCTAGAATTGCTTCACAAGCCAGTGCCTAAACCCATCATTGGAAATAAGAATGGGGTCTGAATGTCTGGTTCAAACTGATCAAGTATGAAACCTGGAGCTGGAGAGGGGTGACTATTTTTGAGTTGGTAAGGGATGAACACAAAAATTTGATTCAGCCAGAAAAGAAGTAAATATCTATTGGTCAGGCAGCCACAAGTTTCCGCTACTGGTTATTAAACTTTTCTTCAAATATTTTTTTAAAATTGTATCTTTTTTCACCTGGATCCTATGAAGCATTAATAAATCAACTGTCCATTTTGTTTTGCTTAGGTTTTTGAATGTCTAAGGCAAATATACTTGCCGTGTGAGTAGAATTCTTGTATTCAATTGGAATATTTTTGTAATATCATCATTTGCAAAGTCTAATTTGAGGGATTTTAACGCCCAGTCCTATAGAGCACATGCCCAAAATTTCTTTAAATAACCCTTTTATCTGTCTTTACTCCATCAACCTCATTCATATCCTGAATTTTTCAAGGGCAAACTCATTTCCTAGCTTTTTCTCTTTCTTTTCTTCAACCTTTTCTACAACAAATGGATAGACCTTTCAAAATTCTGGTGCATTAGTCAGGATTCTCCAGAAAAAACAGCTAATATTTCATTTGTATATAATATCATGCCATCTGAAAGCTGGAGACCCAGGAAAGCCAGTAGTGTGATTCCCCCAGAGTCTGAAGGCCTGAGAACCAGGGGAACAGATGGTGTAAATTCCAGTCCAAAGGCAGGAGCAGGTCAATGTTGCAGCCCAAGCAGGCAGACATGAAGCAAAAGGGGCAAGTTCCCTTCTCCTCTGCCTTTTGTTCCATTCAGGACCTCAGCAGACTGGACAATGTCCACCCACACTGGAGAGGGCGATCTACATTACTGAGTCCAGCAATTCAAATGTTAATCTCATCCTCCAGAAACACCCTTACAGACATACCCAAAAAATCTTTAATCTGGGCACCTTAGCCCAGTCAAGATGATACATAAAATTAAATGTCACACCTTGTTACAATCACACTGGTTCCTTAAAGAAAGTCATTCAAGAATCACAGTACCAAATAAAGTAAAAACACCTCGAGATAAGTTTCTAACCTCTTAATAATATCATCCCAATTCACTTTGCCTGTCTTAATTTTTAACCTCGTATCATATATTTCAAGTAACAGAGACTGACTACTTATTCACCAAAAAATCCCTTTCTCCTATAGCTGGACTAATATACTCTAATCTTCTCTCTTGGAAACAAGTTTCTAGCTATATCTGTTGACATTTTATTCTTCTTCTATTCAAATTCAAATGAAACTTTCACCATAATAATTTTTATTTTTCAGGTGGTTGGAATTATTTTTTAACTTTTTGGACCCTAGTAGTAGTTAATTTTTTACCCCTTTTGTGGCATTTAACTTAGTATCCCTGTTATTCAAGTGATTAGATTTAGTTTTATACTCTCTTCTGAATTGTGTAGCTCAAAATACATAATTATTAATAATACTAATTAATAATAGGTCTCCTGATATATTAATTGCAGTATAGAAATAGGACTTATTTATTTGCCTACAAAAAGTATAGCCATTTCTGGATTGTGAATCAGGTCTCTGGCATGGTTCATAGGAGCCAGCTTCAATATCAGAGACCAGTATTTATCTTCAGACCATCAAAATATTACCTCTACTACAACGTGAAGGTAGTCTACATCAGTACTACTCCAACCTTAGTGTCCATAAGAGTCATTTGGGAATTTAATTTAAAACCCAGATAGATTTTAATTCAGTGAATCTTTGATAGGGCCCAAGATTCTGCATTTTTTACAAGCTTCCCATCAATGGTGATACTGTGAACCCTCTAACCACTACTTTGAATAGCAACGGCAATGAATAAAGAAACAGTTCAGAAGAAGGACATTTGAAAGATTGTGTGTGTGTGTGTGTGTGTGTGTGCGTGCACATGCACGTGTAGGTGACTAAGTCTACACAGATGAAAATGGTACATTAATAAAAATAGTATCTACTTTGTGCTGTTGGCGCAGATACTGAGTTAGATTATGATTAAGAAAGTGTTTTAGAAACATCATTGTGTTATTCCTTTAACAAATATCAATGGGAAAGCAGCTATACATTTTTCTTTAGAGAATTGAAATTACATATGTTTAAAATGTATACTTGGAAGTTGTTGATAAACCAAATACATCTTTAATTGTAATCATTTAAGAACAATATTCCACTGTTACTTTTTTTTTAACGTCTTTATTGGAGTATAATCGCTTTACAATGTTGTGTTAGTTTCTGCTATATAACAAAGTGAATCAACTATATGTATACATATATCCCATGTCTCCTCCCTCTTGCATCTCCCTCCCACCATCCCTATCCCACCCCTCTAGGTGGTCACAAAACACTGAGCTGATCTCCCTGTGTTATGTGGCTGCTTCCCACTAGCTACCTATTTTACATTTGGTAGTGTACATATGTCCACAGTTACTTTTAAGACCTAAAGATCTTTCCACTTTGACATTTTGATTCACTTTTTTTGCATCTGAAGTCCCTACAAAGGTATAATTGAATCAGTTTAGAACTGTGGACTCGAGACACTAAGTTCCTAAAACTATTATAAATTATTCTGCAAGTTTCTATTTTGATGAAGCTTTGGAAAAACTTGGAAAACTCACTCACAATACAGAGTAAGATACTTGTAGCTAAAAGGAGGATTTCCATGTACATGGGAGCATTGTCAGTGTGTCAAACCAGCCAAACCATTTAACAATTAGCTCCCATAGTTACAAAATGCCAACTAAATCCAGAAGTAGGCTCCTATCATCAAACAGTCCAATTGTTTCTACTGATTCATGGCTTAGTCATAGACCAGGTGTTCTGAGCTTTAAATGTGAATTCATTTTCTGAAATTAAATCTGAAAACCTAATGAAAAAGCTGACTGTATTGCAAATGACATGTTACATCATGACAATTGCCAGTTCTAAATGTTTCGAACAGAAACTGAGTATTCCTCTAACTTGTTTGACATAGATAGTGAGAAGAATTTCCTTTAACTCAATTTATTTTTAGTACTTTACAGATGCATTTCACAGAAATATAGAGACAATTTCCAAAACTAAAAGGCCAATAGCTTTTCTCTGTATAACACTCCATTGCACTGCTTAACCCCAGCATGGATAAGCATTTATCCTATTTAAAAATAAAAATTTCAAAAATCTCTCCAACATGACAATGAAAACTGCAGTAATTGTTGGTAAAGATGATTTTTGTTTTTCTGTTTTACTAAATTAAATGTTTATTTGTAACCCAGCATGGTGGCTTTTGTAAACTTTTCAAGGTAAAATGAGCAGTGTACTGTTTATTAGAGTTTCTTTTTTAAGATAAATAAATTCAATTGATTGAGTTGTGGTAAGCAATTAATTCATCCAAATAAGTAAGAAGTTAATTTGTCCTGTTTTGCATCTCAAAGGATTTTATGCTTTAAAAACTATTCCTCTAAAATGTTTTATTTACATTTGTTTTAAATAAATGAAGTAATATACAACATTGGCTTATTTAACTATGAAATGACATATTTATTGGTAACTTGATGAATGAGAAAAAATTATAACCTAGCCCTAAGTTTAAGTTGGTGTGTTAATGTTTAGAAAAAGTCCAAAGTAAAGGTTTACAAAATGATTACATATCTCTTCAATAAATGGCACTGGGAAAACTGGACAGCTATATGTAGAAGAATGAAATTAGAACACTCACTAACAACATACACAAAAATAAACTCAATGGATTAAAGACCTAAATGTAAGAGCAGACACTATAAAACTCTAAGAGGAAAACATAGGAAGAATGCTCTTTGACATAAATCATAGCAAGATTTTTTTTTGATCCACCTCCTAGAGTAATGGAAATAAAAACAAAAATTAAAAAATGGGACCTAATGAAACTTCAAAGCTTCTGGACAGCAAAGGAAACCATAAACAAGACAAAAAGACAACCCTCAGAATGGGAGAAAGTATTTGCAAATGAATCAACAGACAAAGGATTAATCTCCAAAATATATAAACAGCTCATGCAGCTCAATATTAAAACAACAAACAAACCAATACAAAAATGGACAGAAGACCTAAATAGACATTTCTCCATAGAAAACATACAGATGGCCAAGAAGCACATGAAAAGAGGCTCAACATGACTGATTATTAGAGAAATGCAAATCAAAACTACAATGAAGTATCACCTCACACCAGTTAGAATGGGCATCATCAGAAAATCTACAAACAACAAATGCTGGAGAGGGTGTGGAGAAAAGGGAATCCTCTTGCACTGTTGGTGGGAATATAAATTGATGCAACCACTATGGAGAACAGTATGAAAGTTCCTTAAAAAACTAAAAATAGAATTACCATATGACCCAGCAATCCGACTACTGGGCATATACCCAGAGAAAACCATAATTCAAAAAGACACATGCACCTCAATGTTCATTACAGCACTATTACAATAGCTAGGTCATGGAAGCAATCTAAATGCCCATCGACAGACGAATGGGTTAAAAAGATGTGGTATATATATATACAGTGGAGTATTACTCAGCCAGCCCTAAAAAGGAACAAAATTGAGTCATTTGTAGAGATGTGGATGGAGCTAGAGTCTGTCATACAGAGTGAAGTAAGTCAGAAAGAGAAAAGCAAATATCGTATATTAACGTATATATGTGGAATCTAGAAAATGGTACAGATGAACCAGTTTGCAAGGCAGAAATAGAGACACAGATGTAGAGAACAAATGTATGGACACCAAGGGGGGAAAGTCGGTGGGGCATGGTGGTGGTGGGATGAATTGGGAGATTGGGATTTACATATATGCAATAATATGTATAAAATAGATAATAAAAACATGCTGTATAAAAAAATAAATTTTAAAAAATAAATAAAAACAAAAAAAATGATTACATATCGTTCTTTTATTGTACTTTTGGCATTCTTAAGAATAATTCACTTATCTGAATTTTTCACACATAGACACATAGATATATATACATACTTGTTCATTCATTCTCTTCTGAATTTACTAGATGGTTCAAGTAAAACTGCCAATTTACTTCTCCATGTAAATCCCAAAATGTATTAGTAAAAAAACAAGTGATTGATAAAATAAAATATTTTTGACCCTGAAAATTAAAAGTAAAGTATATTTTAAAGCAACCACATTGATTATAATTTAGCACACTACAATCAGCAGATATGGTCCTAAAATATTTAATGCTACATCTATAAGATCGTCATTTAATCCCAAATTCTGTTATTACACAAGCCAAAGGGTAGTTTGGCAGCTAGGATAAAATACTTTTGTTACCTAATTGTATCATCAATATTCTGTAAGCTATGCTGAAAAAATGATTAACTGTGGTTTGTTGTGATCATAAGATCTTAACATCAAAGATTACACATTTTGTGTGTATTTGTTGTCATCTGAAACAGTAGGAGAGGTGCTTAAGCCTTTCAGGAACTTGCCATTAATCTCATTGGCTCTATAATCTGAGGGTAACAGTGGCTGCTAGTTCAGTGAAGCAATGAATTTAGAAAGTACAATTCAACTCTCTAAACAAACCTTATTATTTTTTAATTTTCTTTTTATTAGATCTTAGTTTTGGGGTCTCAGCACCAGTTCACAGTCAATAACAGTATGTTATGAACATACATGTGAAAAAATAGGAAGATTGGTAATCATACAAAATATTATTATAAAAAGTAGCATTCATCATTCTACTTGTCTTTATTCCGATTACTATAAAATTAGTTTAATAAAGAGTAGGTAATTTTTTGAACTCTGAAAAATAATACTTAGCATTTGTACTCTTTGAGGTCAACTTACTCCAGGAATAACTGCAATTTTCTTAGGGAACTTGCAGGAAATGAGAACGATAATGGTGCAACAGTGACCCATGAGGACAGTAATTATATCAGCCTGCCTTGAGTAGAGCATTCAACTCCCACACTATCAATTTGAAAGTTTCCTGACATTGAAGTTCACATTAATAAAAGAATGAGTTTCTATTAAAATTGTAATTCCCAGCAATGAAAATAGTAGCATGGAGAATGACAGGAAAATTTATTCAATTGGAGATAGAATATTTTGAGAATGAAATAATGAAAACACTTCCAAGTTGCCAGATAAAGAATCATATAAGCAAATAGCAACATTTACTAAACACCTATTATGTGCTAGGAATCTTTATACGATAGAAATAAGGACAAATGAGAGGTTACTGTGCTGTGAGAAGACCTAGGGCAAGAGATTCATTGAAAATATAATAACAATGAAGGAATTTTGAAGGATAAAGAAGATGAAATCTAATAGATCAAAAATTTTAATCAATTCCTGTCTAAGCTTGAGTTCTTACAGCAGAATACCATATACTGGGTGGCTTAAGTATCAGGTATTTATTTCTCATAGTTCCAGAGGCTGGGAAGTCCAAGATCAAGGTGCCAGAAGATTTGGTTCCTGGTGAGAGCCCTATTCCTGTCTTTCAAATGGCCACCTTCTTACTGTGTCCTCACAGAGAAAAAAACTGTAGTATCTTCCTGTTCCTATAAGGACACAAATCCCATCATGGTGGGAACACCCCTATGACTTCATCAAACCTAATCACCTCCCAAAGGGCCCACTCCACATACCATCATATTGGGGGTTAGTGCTTCAACATATTAATTTTGGCAGGGGGGCAGGGGGCACAAATATTCAGTCTATAACTGTTCCCTTCATTGTGAAGAGAAAAAAGTTTGTTGATTTCACACATATCCTAAATTATTGAACTGTGTTGTCTCTCTTAATCTCAATCACCTTTTGAGTAAGTGGAACTTCTTCTGTCCTGAACCTGAGAAGCTCAATCAGACTACATCTAAGGATAAAGAACATGTATTTTCAAGTCAGAAAAACCCAGTTTAGAATCCTGTTTCTACCTCCAACTAGTTGTATATATTTGGTAAGTTATTAACTGTTTTGAGACCAACTTTCTTCACTGGTAAAATACATACAATAATACTTACTTAGGAGAGGTTTTTTGAGGATTAAACTGGAAGGTTCTTGGCCCAAGTTAAAGGCTCAAAAAATGTTGGTCAACAAATAAACAGAAAATAAAATTGACAAATCTTTTTTTAAAATTCAATGATAAGATGGAGAAGGACAGATGTTTCTATGGAATGAAATGCTGATCCTACTAGGATCAAACAGTATACATATATATAAGCAGAAAACGAGTAATCCACTCCAGACCCCATTTCAGAGTGCTGGACCTTGAAGAATCTAGCGGAATTTGTTGAACATCTTTTAAGAGTATCCATACTCAAGAATGAGTTATTGAATGATTACTTTGTGGCAGACATAATTCTAAGTGCTTTATATGGAGTTTAATTCCACTGTCTTCTTTCACCCTCAAAAAATCCCTTCGTATGTTTTTCTTTTTTTTTCTTCATTTTAAAGATGAGGAGATTAAGTCACAGAAGGGTTAATTTACTTGACCAAATTCAACTATCCAGTAGGTAACAAAGTTAAACCTAAACCATGAAAATTTGACACTGGAGTTTGCATGCTAATACAGTTTTCAATACTTCTCAAAATTTAGAGTAAATATTAACTGTGGCATCTCCTATTTTGTGAGTTTGTGAATATTTCTAGAATATTTGATTATCTTATACTATAAATGTTAAAATATTTCCATAAACGCAGTTTTATTTTTAAAGTTAATCATTTACTTCCTGTGTAGAGAAGTAGGCATATTTTCAGTTTTAAGCTTTAAAAATCACAATAACTCTCTAGAGCAATATACAATTTAAACTTGAAAAAACAATAAGTTCATTTGTCTTTCTGTGTCTGACTTACTTCACTCAGTATGACAATCTCTTGGTCCATACATGTTGATGCAAATGCCATTATTTTGTTCTTTTTTATGGCTGAGTAATACTCCATTGTATACATGTACCATATCTTCTGTATCCATTCACCTGTCAATGGGCATTTAGGTTGTTTCCATGTCCTGACAATTATAAATATTGCTGCAATGAACACTGGGGTGCATGTATCTTTTTGACTTAGGTTTTCTCTAGGTATATACCCAAGAGTGGGATTTGGGTCATATTGTTGTTCTATTTTTAGGTTTTTATGAAACCTCCATACTGTTCTCCATAGTGGTTGTATCCATTTATATTCCCACCAACAATGTAAGAGGGTTCCCTTTTCTCCACACCCTCTCCAGGATTTATATTTTATACATTTTTTGACAATGGCCATTCTGACTGGTGGGAGGTGATAGATACTTCATTATAGTTTAGATTTGCATTTCTCTATAATTAGTGATGTTGAGCATCTTTTCATGTGCTTTTTGACCATCTGTTTGTCTTCTTTGGAGAGATGTCTATTTAGGTCTTCTGCCCATTTTTTGATTGGCTTTTATTGATATTGAGCTGCACGAGCTGTTTGTATATTTTGGAGATTAATCCCTTGTGGGTTCCTTCATTTGAAAATATTTTCTCTCATTCTGATGGTTGTCTTTTTGTTTTATTTATGGTTTCCTTTGCTGTGCAAAAGCTTTTACATTTAATTAGATCCCATTTGTTTATTTTTGTTTTTATTTTCTTTACTCTAGGAAGTGGATCAAATATGATCTTGCTGTGATTTATGTCAAAGAGTTTTCTGGCTATGTTTTCCTCTAAGAGTTTTATAGTGTCCGGCCTTACATTTAGGTTTTTAATCCATTTTGAGTTTATTTTTGTGTATGGTGTTAGGGAGTGTTCTAATTTCATTCTTTTACATGTAGCTGTCCAGTTTATTTATAACTCATTCACTTTGCTGTACACCTGAAACTAACACAACATTGTAAATCAACTATACTCCAATAAGAATAAAAAATAAAATAAAAAAATAGCATCTCCTTCTATAACAAAACATACCTAATGTTTATTGTTAAATTTTCAAATACTTGGAATAAAAATGTAACTTAACAGTGAACTTTCTTCTTTTCCAATTTGGATTCCTTTTATTTCCTTTTCTTCTCTGATTGCTGTGGCTAAAACTTCCAAAACTATGTTGAATAAGAGTGGTTAGAGTGGGCCACCTTGTCTTGTTCCTGATCTTAGTGGAAATGCTTTCAGTTTTTCACCATTGAGGACGATGTTGGCTGTGGGTTTGTCATATATGGCCTTTATTATGTTGAGGAAAGTTCCTTCTATGCCTACTTTCTGTAGGGTTTTTATCATAAATGGGTGTTGAATTTTGTCAAAAGCTTTCTTTGCATCTATTGAGATGATCATATGTTTTTTCTCCTTGAATTTGTTAATATGGTGTATCACGTTGATTGATTTGCATATATTGATGAATCACTGCATTCCTGGAATAAACCCCACTTGATCCTGGTGTATAATCCTTTTAATGTGCTGTTGGATTCTGTTTGCTAGTATTTTGTTGAGGATTTTTGCATCTATGTTCATCAGTGATATTGGCCTGTAGCTTTCTTTCTTTGTGACATCCTTTTCTGGTTTTGGTATCAAGGTGATGGTGGCCTCGTAGAATGAGTTTGGGAGTGTTCCTCCCTCTGCTATATTTTGGAAGAGTTTGAGAAGGATAGGTGTTAGCTCTTCTCTAAATGTTTGATAGAATTTGCCTGTGAAGCCATCTGGTCCTGGGCTTTTGTTTGTTGGAAGATTTTTAATCACAGTTTCAATTTCAGTGCTTGTGATTGGTCTGTTCGAATTTCTATTTCTTCCTGATTCAGTCTTCGCAGGTTGTGCATTTCTAAGAATTTGTCCATTTCTTCCAGGTTGTCCATTTTATTGGCATAGAGTTGCTTGTAGTAATCTCTCATGATCTTTTATATATCTGCAGTGTCAGTTGCTACTTCTCCTTTTTCATTTCTAAATCTATTGATTTGAGTCTTCCCCATTTTTTTCTTGATGAGTCTGGCTAATGGTTTATCAATTTTGTTTATCTTCTCAAAGAACAAGCTTTTAGTTGTATTGATCTTTGCTATTGTTTCCTTCATTTCTTTTTCATTTATTTCTGATCTGATTTTTTATGATGTCTTTCCTTCTGCTAACTTTGGGGGTTTTTTGTTCTTCTCTCTCTAATTGCTTTAGGTGCAAGTTTAGGTTGTTTATTCGATATGTTTCCTGTTTCTTAAGGTAGGATTGTATTGCTATAAACTTCCCTCTTAGAACTGCTTTTGCTGCATCCCATAGGGTTTGGGTTATCATGTCTCCATTGTCATTTGTTTCTAGGTATTTTTTGATTTCCTCTTTGATTTCTTCAGTGATCATGTCATTATTAAGTAGTGTATTGTTTAGCCTCCATGTGTTTGCATTTTTTAAAGATCTTTTCCTGTAATTGATATCTAGTCTCATAGCGTTGTGGTCAGAAAAGATATGCTGTTGCACTGCTGGTGGGAATGTGAATTGGTACAGCCACTATGAAGAACAGTATGGAGGTTCCTTAAAAAACTACAAATAGAACTACCATATGACACAGCAGTCCCACTACTGGGCATATACCCTGAGAAAACCATAATTCAAAAAGAGTCATGTACCAAAATGTTCATTGCAGCTCTATTTATAATAGCCTGGAGATGGAAACAACCTAGGTTCCCATCATCGGATGAATGGATAAAGATGTGGCACATATATACAATGGAATATTACTCCTCCATAAAAAGAAATGAAATTGAGCTGTTTGTAATGAGGTGGATAGACCTAGCGTCTGTCATACAGAGTGAAGTAAGTCAGAAAGAGAAAGACAAATACCGTATGCTAACACATATATATGGAATTTAAGAAAAAAAAAAGATGTCATGAAGAACCTAGGGGTAAGACATGAATAAAGACACAGACCTACTATAGAATGGACTTGAGGTTATGGGGAGGGGGAAGGGTAAGCTGTGACAAAGAGAGAGAGAGGCATGGACATATATACACTACCAAACGTAAGGTAGATAGCTAGTGGGAAGCAGCCGCATTGCACAGAGAGATCAGCTCGGTCCTTTGTGACCTGCTGGAGGTGTGGGATAGGGAGGGTGGGAGGCAGGGAGAAGCAAGTGGTATGAGATATGGGAACATATGTATATATATAACTGATTTATTTTGTTGTAAAGCAGAAACTAACACAACATTTTAAAGCAATTATACTCTAATAAAGATGTAAAAAAAAATGAATTTTATCATGATGATATACTAATTAAATAATGTGATATAAATTCTATTTTCTGCAATAGTTATAATCCCAAGTAGGTATTCTATGTATATTCCCCTTTTTTTTTTTTTTGCTGTACATGGGCCTCTCACTGTTGTGGCCTCTCCCGTTGTGGAGCACAGGCTCCAGATGCGCAGGCTCAGCGGCCATGGCTCACGGGCCCAGCCACTCCACGGCATGTGGGATCTTCCCGGACCGGGGCATGAACCCGTGCCCCCTGCATCGGCAGGCGGACTCTCAACCACTGCGCCACCAGGGAACCCCGTATATTCCACTTTATATTCAGTATTAGAAAATAAATTCAGAAGAAATTTTTTTTGAAACATTCACCTCACCCTCATGTTGAAGATATCCCAAGATCTATAATGCCACTAAAAATAGAAAAGTAAGAATAATATCTGAGACACCGTCAGATTTTCTATAACCAAAAAGCTTTCAGTTCTCTATAGCTTCATGATCTCTTTCTGCATTGCAATAAATTGTAAATATGGGGTGTTTAAGACTGACATACTAGTTTTATCAGGATTCATCATTCCATGTATATGTTCCCTACCATGTCAGCATCCACTACAAAGTAAGTGTTAATATCTATATCAACATAATATATAACAAGACCTTCATCATAATCTTAATTAGAATTTAGGGCTAGTGCTTATATTGGCAATGTGGAAACTAAAATAATATAATTATTTTAAGTCTTTTGTTTGTAAAAGTAATTTTATAAACATAATAGGCCATGGAAATGTGATAGTAACACAATATATATATTGTTATTTTTTATTTTTATAAATTAAAAATTTGTATTAAAAATATGAGTATTATAAATTAAATATATAGTAATAATTTTGTTTCCTATTTGCATAACATTTTACTACTACCATGAATCTTAACATCCAAATTACTAATTTTTTCTTCATTAACATAGTTAATGCAATTGCTCTTTAAGAAAGAATTTTCTGAGGCATGCTTTTTTTCTTTATGTTTAAGAACAGATTTAATAAACTATCAATCACTTCCACAATCATGTAATGCATGTGATCTAATTTTTTTTTTTTAATAATGGAATAATAGAAAAAGCACAGGGTTTTGAGAGATACATTATTTTCCTGTGTGTGTTCAGCAACAGGCTTTGTAACTTCTTTTAGTCTCAGTTCCATCATTTGTAAGAAGAGAATTAAGACATACATAAAAATTTCAAATGGCTCTTTATCAAATAACTACTTGAGGTAAAGTACTTAGTATAGGTTTTAACACTAGTAGGCATCCAATTTATAACGTAATGGATTTGTTCATTCATTTAAAATACATTTATTAAGCACTTACCATGTGCCAGGCACTTTTCTGGGTGTTAGTAACATGCAATAAGAACAAAACAGACAATGCCTGTATTTCACAGTTGTATTTCACACATTACACATAATTGGATTTCACCCATATACATATATGCACTGTAGATAGGAATAACATAAAAATAGAATATCATCTTAGAGGTTTATTTGGAGTATATCTCAATTTCCATTAGAATTTTGTGATGCAATAAATTAAAGTCATCCAAAAATACATGTCATGATATCCATATATTTGTTTGAATTGAATGGAGATGGTTTATCCACAACCATCACAAGAATGGAACATTCTTTATTACTTAATTCACAGTATTTGTAAAATGAAAACACACCAATTCTGAGGAGGAAATGTGAAGGACTAAGTTAAATTTTCCAAAGTGTGCATATTAATTTTATAAGCAATGCTTTTTAATTATTCCAGCAATAATCACAACAATGAATTTCACATGTGAAGTCTTATGCTGTCCCTGAATATAAAGTGCATTTGAGTAAAAATGATTCTAAAAAGATATTAGAATGATGAGTGCACAGTGATCTGTGGCTAAAAATTGAGGACCTGTGGATCCCAGTCCTCTTCAAACATGGTTTGACTTATTTTAAAAGTTTACAATTAACTTCCAAAACTTGAATCTCTAGGGACACTAACTCAATATCCAGATGTCAAACTTAAAAAAAAAAAACAGAAACAAAAACAAAAACAAAAAAACTGGAAGATATGATAGCACCTAACATTCTTTTCTATCTAGCAACTAGATACTCCTTCCTGGAGTATCTGCTCTCTCTTTAAATGTCATAAATTCTCCAGTTTGCATTGCATACCATAACCTTACATTCTGCCTGCTTTCCTGTTAGTATCTTGTAAAAACTGACAGTAAAGTTTATTTACTTTACCTATGGCAAAACTTTAGAACTGTAAGAGATAAGTTTGGCTTTATATTTTTCAAAATTGCTCTTGTAAAGTTTTTTTTTTTTTTTTTTAACTTTTTGGTAACATGAGGAAGCACAAATTTGGAGCTTATTCATTCAGTCAAAAAACTTAACCATAGGGCCTCCCTGGTGGCGCAGTGGTTGAGAGTCCGCCTGCTGATGCAGGGGATACGGGTTCGTGCCCCGGTCCGGGAGGATCCCACATGCCGCGGAGCGGCTGGGCCCGTGAGCCATGGGCGCTGAGCTTGCGCATCCGGCAACGGGAAAGGCCACGACAGTGAGAGGCCCACATATCGCAAAAAAACAAACAAACAAACAAAAAAAACTAAGCCACTTACATATATGAAGTGCAGTTATGACTTAATCATTTTCCCAAGGAAATAGCCATATTCTCCCCCTTTTCTGAGTCATATTGTATATACTCTGCTTGGCCCTTTGCCTGGCTCAGTTACCTTCAGCAGAAGAAATGTGATGCACTCGGCTATGATTCTGTGCTAATGAGAGACAGGAAAACCACAGCAATATTTCCAAACACATTATTATAACAACACATTGTTTTGGAGGTCAAAACATTTGCATAATGTAAGAATCGCCTGATCAGGTGGAAAAACTATTGCTGAGGGAAGTCAGTACCAGTAGAGAGCTGGCTTTCCCAATCTGGGTTATTGGAAGCTATTTATATAATGTGGCTTACTTGAGAAGTAAATTAAAATCTATACAGATTATAGTGATTTTTATTATGCCTCTGTCATTTCTGAGTATAGATCAATGCAGAAGAATTTTTCAAAAAAAAAAAAAAAAAAAAAAAAAAAAACTTAACCATATTATCAAATCATTCAGATGGATTAATGTTCAGATGATCTCCATTTTGGGTTGTTATTCTTTGAAATTGGAAGACAGGTGGCTAAAGACAGACTGATTCATCTCATAAGGAAAGTATAATTGTGCTATGATCTGAATGTTTGTGTTACCCCAAAATTTATATATTAAAATAATAAAATCCAAAGATGATGGTAGTAGGAAGTGATGCTTTTTGGAGGTGCTTAAGTCATGAAGGTGGAGCCCTCATAAATGGCATTAGTGTCTTATAGAAGAGGCTCCAGAGATGTTTCTAGCCGCTTCCACCATATGAGGACACAGAGAGAAAAGAAAAGGTGCCAGCTATGCACTAAGAAGAGTGCTCTCACCAGAACATGACCTGTCTGGTATCTTGATCTTGGACTTCCCAGCCTCCAGAACTGTGAGAAATTAATGTTTGCTGTTTATAAGCTACCTGGTCTTTGGTATTTTGTTGTAGCAGCCTGAACTGATAAAGAAACACCACATCAGGGCATTAGTGTAGATATAAAAGATCAAAGAGTTTATGTCTTCATGTAGTTTACATTTTGGTGGTAAGACCAAAAATAAATCAGTAAAAAAAGATTTACTTCTAATATAAGATACCAAATATTATTTAAAAAAGTAAAGGTAAGAACAGAAAATGATGGGACATGGGGGATATGTATTGTAAAAGGACAAATATAGAAAGTCTGCTCCGATGAACGGTGACATAGAGGAAGGCGAGGGATAAAGCTTGTTGCAGAATGAAGGGTATCCCAGGCAGAGTTCTCAGGGCAATTTAAGACTATGCAGGTAAACTCCCAATCATGCTACAAAAAATGTGTTATTATCTTCAGAACCTTCTACACAATGTGACAGAGCATACAACAAAAATCAGTGCTGGAAATAGCATGTCTAAATCCTGCCTACTTCTCATGTAGAATATGTAGAGTTATTGTAATTATTCAAGGAAAGAACTGGCATAATATTTTAGTTGGGCTATTCAGTACCTTAATACATAAGTTCATGATTTGGAAGATGTCACCCTTTAAAACTGGTTACATCACACTCTGGAATGGACAATAATTGATATTAACCAAACAGGATGTGGATGGAAAACAGTAAACACTAAAGAGGATAACCCCAAATTATTTCACAATGATCAGATGATCTCCATTTTGGGATGTTATTCTTTGAAATGGGAAGACAGATGGCTTAAGACAGACTGATTCATCTCATAAGGAAATATCATGGTGCTATGATCTGAATGGTTGTGTTACACCAAAATGTATATATTAAAATCCTAAAATCCAAAGTCACAAATGGAAAGTCTAGATAGCAGGATCATATAGTATGAAATCAAGTCTCTATGTATTCATTGTTTCAATGGATATTAACTGAGTGAATTTCATGTGTAATGGCCCCAAATCTTGGAGGGGATGGAGAAATAAATGATAGGGATAATGTCCAAGTTTCTGTCTTTGGTAACTTGGAAGTTCCAGCCAGGAAATTCAGGAGAAGGAACTGCTTTGGCAAGGTGGGAGGAAACACGAGGAAGGATGTGTAAACATTGCCAGGCTTTGCTGGATACACTTTTCTTGCTATTAACCTGGTAGAGGACAGAGACAGCATTCCAGTAAGAGTTTACATGGACTTGAAGATATTTCAATTGGTGTTTTCTTAATGGTGGATTGAGGGAAGAGAATGTGAACTTCCAAAATATTTTGAGCAGCTATTTGATATATCAATCAGGCAAATAGGATTCATCCTAGGAGAGGTAGGCCAGATGTGGAGGATGCAACATAATGGCCAGATAACATCTACAGTCCTTGATGTTGAAGCCTTCAAGTATTTCTTTAATTACCCAAGAGATTATGAGAATTAAAAATTGTATACTTTTTTTTTCACATTATTTCAAGTCCATTTCAAAGCTCAAAGTAACATTAAATTATAATAATTTATTTGGTGCATTCAGGATTCATGGCCTGAAATACAAATGTGCTATTAATAAATTATTATTTAATAATTTGTTGTGTATTTGTTATGTGACAAGAAAATGGAATACAAAACTACAAAACATGTAGTTTGACTCCTTATTTTAAAATCAGCCCTCAGGAAATCTGCAGTCATTTGTGGAGCATAATATTTCCATTTGCTTCAGCAAAGTAATATAGGATTAGCTGTAGAATCTTTGTGTAAAACTGTGTAGTGGAGTGGCCAAATGCAAAATTTGTTAATGTGTTAAAATAAAATAGCAGCTGATCTAATTATTCTTTTTTTTTTTTTTTTTTTTTTTTCCAAACACAATGTTGAAACAGAGACAAAGAGAGAGAGAAAGAGAAAGAAACCAAAATATGATGCTTGGTCAACTGTAGTGTTATATACTTATGGAAGACGTACACTTTTCTTCATAAAATTGTGCTGTACCTTTTATAAATAATGTGACATAGACAGATGTAATCCTTGATTCAATGCTAAGAGGAGAGACAAGAGTTAGCTGGGCATAACTTCTTAATATTTAATAACTCCACAGTCATGAATTTTCAGTCACTGACAACTTCAGCAAACTAAAAAGTCAATTTTATAAAATTTTTATCATAGTTCTGCCATTTTTTAGATTTAAAAGAATTTGTAATTTTATTTTGTTTCTATGCTCCATTATAATCAAAGATGTTATTTGTTGAATTTTATTTCAATATTGTGACTTCAAATTAAGTCCACTATTTATCTGAGAAAATAATCTAGCATATAATTATCTGTTTTTTATATATTTTCTGAGAGAACTGTATGGCATAAAATTGAAAGCTGACTGTTTACATATATCAATCAATAACCTGTAAGTACCTGATTTACCAGATTGTTTCTTTCTTCCACTTACTTCTGTAGAAACTTAAAATAATTGGTATTCTATAGTAATAAATAACAAGCCCTATGTTAGTTCTAAATAGATTTAAATTATTCTGAATATTATAGCTTATTATATAATCTTTTTTATGAGTGTTTTATAGGACTTCAATATTTTCTATGTATAGTATAATAATTTTTTTCAAAATTGATTTTTCTCTCTGACACATTCTAAACAGGCTATTATTTTTGCAAAGACTGTTAAATTACAGTACTCTGCCTTATTCAGCTTTTCTGAATCTCCTATCTGTGATAAAACCTAAGGTTAATGAATCTGTAACAACATAAAATAAACTAGAAAAAAATTGCATCTACATGAGTCTCGATATAATATAATTTCAAATAACACTTGATTGCTAATTGGTAACAGTTCTTAGAACTTCCCCTTTTGAATAATATCTATCCTCATCTTCTAAAAGTATGGTATACAAGTCTCGTAAATAAAGAAAGAAACAGATATAAATTTATCTGATTTCAAAATGATCTATCTAATCTTGGAAAGGTACCCGAGCTTAGAAGGTTATATTGCTATTGCAAATCTCTTTCCTAGGTTGTCTTCCTATTTTTTTTTTCTTTTTTTAAAACATTAACTGGTACCAAGTGAGATATGTCCTCCTTTATATAAATGAAAATATACTACATCTACATTTTTTTTAACTATGCATGAAATGTTTATGTATTTTTTAAGTTAACTTTTATTGGAGTATAGTTGATTTACAATGGTGTGTTAGTTTCTGTTAGTTAGTACAGCAAAGTGAATCAGTTATATATATACATATATCCACTCATTTTTAGATTGTTTTCCCATACAGGCAATTACAGAGTACCGAGTAGTACCCTGTGCTATACAGTCAGTCCTTATTACATATCTATTTTATATAAAGCAGTGTGTGTATGTCAGTCCCAATCTTCCAATTTATCCCTCCAACCTTACTCCCTGATAACCGTGTTTGTTTTCTACATCTGTAACTCTATTTCTGTTTGTAGATAAGTTCATTTATACCTTTTTTTCATCCTATACAAATAATACTTTTTTCAATTCTTAGTAATGTTTCATTTTAGAATAGTATTATATTTACAGAAAAGTTTCAAAGAGAGTATAGAGTTCCCCTATATCTTGCACCCTGTTTATCTCATTGTTAACATCTAATAAGGTACATTAGTCACAACTGATAAACCAATATGAATACATTTTATTAACTAATGTTTATACTTTATTCTATTGTCTTATTTTTTATCTCATGTCCTTTTTCTGATCCAGGATCCTATACAGGATACCATGTTATTTTTAGTTGTCATATGTCTTTAGAGTCCTCTTGACTATTTCTCTTCCTTGTTTTTGATGACCTTGGCAGTTTTGAAGAGACCTATGTGGTATTTTGTGGACTGTCCATTGATTTTGTTTTGCCTGATATTTTTCTTACATTATACTCGAGTTACACATTTGGGAGAGGAAGACCATAAAGGTAAACTGCCATTTTCATCACATAATTTCAAGTATTTATGGTACTAACATGACTTACCACTGATAATGTTAACATAATTTATTTTCATAATAATTTATAGTTACACATTATAATAATTTGAAATGTATTTTTACCTGGCACATAGTGATTTAAAGGGTAATCTCAGCACACTAAGAAGAGATGCACATCTCAAGGAAAACTAATTTTTTCAAGTATGTAAGACTATAATAAAGCAACAGAGTCATTTTACTTACTTAAAATGAAGAGGAAAAGCTTCGTAAGTACAAGTATATATGTATATGTGTCATTAACCGGTTCATTCTCTTTATACAGGCTATGTGGGTAATCAGACCTCATTCAGTAGGTTGTTGAGAAAGAGTAAACAAATTAAATATTAAAGGGAAATTACTCTGGAGAGTTGGATGTACCCTTCTCTGCATTAAGCAGACCCTTTCTAATGAAGCTGGAATAACTGAAGTTTCTTGTTTCAAGTCTTCTGGGCAATGTTTGGATAGTTTTAATCCAATTTTGCTGTATTAATGCAACATTATAATCCAAGTTTCAGTAGCTTACAATTGCCATCATTTATTTCTCAATCACATACCTGTAGGTTGGCTGTGGTGGTTCAGACGTGAGTTGAATTTGGCTCTGATCCTCTTGTTTTTTTCATTTCAAAACTCAGGATGTTGCAGCAGTGACACTTGGACTATGTTCTTCTTATGGTAGAGGGAAGAGGTTCAAGAGACCATGTCAAAGCATGCAAACGTTTTAAATAATTTACTTAGATGTGGGGTGTGTTGTTCTCATTTACATATCATTGGTCAAAGCAACTTACATTGCCAAGCTCAACATCTATGAGGTGAAAAGTACACTCTTT
>NW_006774288.1:711422-786036 GCF_000442215.2 Lipotes vexillifer | reverse complement strand
CTCTTTCCCCACAGGGCATGGGGGTAGTGAATATTTGGTGAAAAGTTATACAATCTACCAGAAATGAATATTCACATTCTTCTATGTTTCTTTTGTCTCTATCTTCAAAGGCTGCATAATCAAACATATTATTTATTTAGTTTTACTTTCTTTCACTCCATATTAGTGTATCCAACAAGGTCATATCTAATATTATGCAGGTTTTGGAACAATTTTATTTATTTAAAAGCATATTATATTCATTATGCATCATATAATTTTATTTTCCTCAATTCAGGTTTTGGGGTTGAATGCCTAATTTTATTTCCCAAGAAATAAAAACCTATGGTCATGCCATTACACTTTTAAGATGTATATTTACTTCCTCTGTCATATGAAAAGCAATTTCAAAGTAAAGAGTTATATTCAAAAATTATAATGTGAATAAATAAAATATGAAATTTAAGGACCAAAATTCACATTGCATCACACATCTTAAATTATCTACAAGAAAAATAGCTGATCTCATTATCCAGCCTAACTTGTACAACAAAATATCCTAAATTTATGATTATTATAAAGTTGTGCCTATTTTATTGAAATAAGCAGAAAGAGCAATTCAAGAATAATATATAATTCATTGTGAAAATATTAAGTCAGCTGAAAACTAGAATTTCTATGAAAATAGAAAATATATGTACATATATTTATGTATATGTATATACATATATTTATATATTCTATATTAAAAATTCAGTGGGTTGGTTAAAACGCTCATTAAATGGAGCTGAACTGAAAATTAATGACTTGGAAGACTGAGCTACAATTACACAAAATGCTGCATAGATACCTAAAGACATGGGAAAAAAAATAAAAATTAAAAAATGTATAATATTAAATGGGAATGTCTAAGATACATAAAGTTGGAGTTCCAGACGTATAACAGATTCAACGTGGTTGGATATGTGGCTGTATCTCCTTCTTTCAACCTCATTAAATGTCAGTTATATCCAACTCATAACAGTAGCCAAAAAATCCATTGCTACTTTTTCCCCAAACTCTGTTCAGTGTAAGGAACCCATCTCAGACCTTGATTTCAAGGAGTCAGTAAGGTCTCACAGCACAGGTTCCCCTTTTCATTCCTATTACCCTGAAGAGTCTTCATCTTCTCCTTTTTCTGCTTTTTCCCTGATTCTAAAGCTAGCAGTCCTGCACACTTAAACCCATAAGTCACTTTGTGTTTATAATCTGTTTTTTTTTCAGAAAATATTTTAGAATAAATTGGGTGACAGATTTATTCCAAAATAAAATAATTTGTTTAAAAAAATAAGAAAAATAAAGTCTTTTCATATTGCAGAAAAGCTGAAAAAAGTTATTGTCAGTACATAGACTATAAGAAATGTTAAAGAAAATTTGTCAGGCAGAAGGAAGTTGATACCAGATGGAAATATGGATTTACATCCAAGGAATGTAGAACATTGATATGGTAACTACATGGATAAATATATGAGATTCATTTCTTTTTGTTTAAGTCTCTTTAAAAGATAATTGGCTGCTTAAAATAATAGTGTATTGTGGGATATGTAACATTCACACATACATACACACATATAAATACATAAACATGTATAAAATAAAAATACACATCTAAAAATGCATGGCACATTTTTATAAAAACTAATAAGGAAAAAATAAAGTATTCTATTATTTTGTGGTTCTTATATACTATGTCGAGTGGTATAATATCTCTTGAAACTATACTGTGATAAATTAAAGCAATTGCTAAAATAACAAAACAAAGAGATAAAACTAAATAAGCTATTGAGGGGATAAAATGCATATATAACAATACTCAATCAAGAAAAATGCAGAGAAAGAGGAAAAAAGTGAATAAAGAAGCAAACAGAACATAAAGAGTGTGATATAAGATATAAATCTTAATGTATCAATAGCATATTACATTTAATTGTCTAAATATTTCAATTAAAAGGCAGAGATTTTCAGATTGGTTTAAAAACAAACTCAATATATGCTGCTACTGAGAAAAAATACAACTATAAAATTATATTACAAGCAATAGGATTGAAAATGATAAACCACACAAACACTACTCAAAAGGAAAGTGGAGTTACTATATTAATATCAAACAACATTGAATTCAGATCAAAGAATATTACTAGGTATGAGGAAGGCCATCTCAAAATAATAAAAGGGTCAATTCTTCAAAAAGAGATAATAATCCTAAATATATATGCACCTAATAACAGAGCTTTAAAGCACATGTAGGTAAGCCAATGTAGTTCAAGGAGAAATAGAAGAATCCACAAATATAGTTAGAAATTTTAATTCCTCTCATCCAACAACTGAGAACAAATGGACAAAATCAATGAGGATATAAAAGACTTGAACAACATTACCAACGAACTTGACCTAACTGACAATTATAAAAGATTCCAACCAACAACAGGAACCCACACATTGTTTTTAAGTACGCATGAAACATTTATCAAGTTGCACCATAAATCATCTTAATAAATTGAACAGAATTGTAATCACATGAGGTATTATTTCTGACCACAGTGGAATTAAGTTAAAAGCAAATAACATAAAGATTTATGGAAAATACCCAAAATATATGGGAGAAAAAGAACTCTAAATAACCCATGTTTCAAAGAAATCAAAAGTGTTATTGAAAAGTACTTTTGACAGGATGAAGTAAAAACACGTGTATGTGAATTAGTAGGATGTGGTTAACGCAATTCTAAACAGAAAATTCATGGCAATGAAGAAAAATAATCTTTAATCAGCACTTTCAGCTTTTGACTTCAAGATACTAGAATAAGAAAAATAAATGAAATCCCAAAAGAAAGCAATAAGAAGGAAATAATAACGATTACAAAATAAATCAATAAAATAGAAAACACAAACAATGAAGAAATATATATAAAACAAAACTGGTTCTACAAGAAAACAAATACAATCAATAAATCTCTAGTCAGACTGCTCAGGAAAAAAGAGAGAAGTCACAAATCATCATTATAAGGAATCAGAAAGTTAACAAAACTCTAGATGCTAACAGATGATTAGGGAATATTATGAATAACTTTTCTAACACATTAAAATTCAGTTCAACATTTTAAATTCCTTGAATGACAAACAGAACTAAATTTCACTGAAGGAGAAATAGTTTTAAAAATAAAATAGACCTGAATAAAGTTGGTTTCATATACCCTGAATATTCTATATCATTTTATTTCCCAGAATATTGCAAAAACAATACTGATCTAAACTAATTTTGAGTAAGAAAGATGAATTGTCTGGCTAAATCAAATGAAAAGTTATTGCATTATAACCTGAAATTAGTGATATCTGAGGAACAACATTTTTGAATGATTTGGATCTGTATCCCAAACTTTAACCAGAGGAAATACAGATATTAAATCAATGTCTGAATTTTTAAAAATCATAAATGTATTTTAAATACCTATGAAAATTATACTACAAAAACCATAATTTTGAATGGGCCAAATGAGAATGAAAATGGAAATGATTTCATGATATTAACATATTTAACACAAAATTTCAAGATTAACATATCTAAAGGGTGAGAAAAACAGAAGGACAGTTCATAAACAAGAAAAAATACAAATGTCAGGAGTCCATAAATATAGCTGTGGGGCACCTAAAGTTTAAAATATAACTACTACTTGCAAAAAAGCAGAAGACAGGAACAGAATGTCTTGGCTATATTTGGGGGGAAAAAACAAGGAGAGAAGCCATAGGTCTGATGTTTAGAAAAAATGGTCCAGAAACAACTGAAAAAGTCCTCAAATGTTATTTTGAGTCCATTTTCTCTGTGATTTGGGTATGAAATTAAAACCAAATTGGTAAGAAAAACATTGATTAAGAAAATAAGTCAAAATATTGAGAAAAATGTAATAGAGACCCTAGATAACTAAATGAGTTTAAGATTCCTGGCTCAAATTACATCTCTATGCACTGAAGGAATGAGTTTAATGAGTTCATTAAATGAATGCCAAATACATGTGAGAATGATAGGACGACAAGGAGTTGGTGAAGACATAAAAATGTAGACTGAATGTTTCAGAGAGGAAGCAGATTAAGTCTAGACTTCAGACTATATAGCAGAACTCAGCATCAGCTGTTTAATTTGGGGGCACTTAGAAAAAGAAATGACAAAAATCTTGAACATGATAAAATAAGAAATGTTTGGAAAGGTCATGGATTCAATTTAATAAATTACAGTGTATAGAGCAAGGGAGATAATACGTGTACTATTTTCAGTTTTGTTTATACTTCTTTGGAATATTGTGTTAAATTCTTCATGAAACACATTTAAGAAAAATGCTGACACATTAGAGCAGTTCATCTTGAGAAGTATAAGAATGATGTAGACAATTAAAACCATGAAATTTATGAAGTTGTGGGGTAATGAAAATGTTTCATAAGAAGAGACACTTAAGAGTGACAATTACAGGCACATATCTGAAGGGATGGCATTAGGTCAAGGACTTGGAGGTGTTCTACATAGTTTCATGGAAAACAAAACAAAACTCAGAACCAGAGCAAGAAAACACTTTCTAATAATAATCCCACAGTTCCTGATCACTGTGGTATAATTTGATTAGAAAATGTGGACACTGAAGTTGGATGACAATTTATTGGACACCTTTTATGAAGGATGCTAGAAATATGGAAGCAGTAGAACTGCCGACCTTAAGACTTTCTTCCAAATCTGAAATTATAAGTGCTGGATTGTATGCTGATAGCCACAGCTATTGTGCTAATCTGTGCAACTTTGAGAGAAGAAAGTAAAATCTGTATATTTTTACAATTACTTGACATACCATTATAAATATTTTTAATGTTTTATTCTAGCTATGGAGCCATTTATGAAGAACTCATTTAAAACTGGAAGAAAATCCTTAAAAAATATACTGTAGAGAATACCCTGCATGTCAAGGTGTTGATCCATATGACCCAACAGGTTTTATCTACCTATGATTTCTTCAGCACTGTAGAAAAATACTTGGCACAAATAAAATATGTAGTGCATCACCCTTCATATCTATTATAGTCATTACATTGCCAAAGGAAATACATTCTCTCCCATTTAATCTGTAAATCTCCATAATTAACATCTTATTCATTACAGAAGCTATGTCTCACATATCATCCTATACACAGGATTAAGTAACAAAGTTCCCAAGGGTAATTGCTTCATCTACCTATAAAAGAAAACAGAACATTGCACATTTTCACTTGTAAAACATTTTCTCTTAATAAGTAGAATAACATATTTAATTTCATTATACATATGTATAAATGAAGATGTATAAAATAATAATATTTTCACTTAGAAAATATTAACCAATAAATAATTAAATCAAGGATTACAGTTTGATTTCTACAGCCCTTCTGGCCTACTTTAAAGCACATAATGAATTAGAAAAACTATTAAAAAAAGAGGATATTTAAAGGCACAATCTAAATTCAAAACAAATGTCTTTCAGAACCAAACAGAATGTAAACATAAAGCAATGAGCAGGTTTAAATATGCAGGCCTGCTAGTTTCAGAGCCAGGAAACAAGCAGAGGAAGAAGGAAGCAAAGTCTCTTAGTGGGTAATAGGAATTAAAAGGGTTCCCTGCAATGCGAGACCTAGTAACACTTTGAAATAAAAATATTAGATTGGTTTCCTACTCTGAATGGAGATGGAAAAAAAGTTATGACAAATCTTCTGTCTGGGATTATGACAGATAAAGTCAGCACTTAAGGAGGTAGAATTAATGAAGCAGGTACAGCCATGTAGTCAACCATATTTGATAACTTATGTATAGCTATCACCATGGGGCAGGAACTCTGGAGCAACTATAAAAGACTGTTCTGGTTCTTAATGGGAGAAATATAATTATGATATACAAAATTACATTATAAGAAAGGGTGAGTACACACACGAAAAAACAGAAAAACAAAATCAAAAATAAATGTAACCCCCACTCAATATGAACGTGCAAACAAAAATTTGGAAATTCAAATTGATGTTAAGAAAGATAGTGAGCTGAATCAATTGGAAGATGTTTACACTAGATAAAATGAAAATAACAGAGGAAACGAAAATGACTTTAACATAAATATTTTAGATGCCTTTAGGGATGAAAAATGGAAGAGCATCAATAAAAAGAGAAAATTATTAAAAAAGTAGAAACTAAATAAAAATATGTGTTTGACAAATTGTTCTTAGATAGCCTGAAAGTGAGAAAATAGGGTATTTAAATTAAAAAATGAATGAGTAGAATAAACTATTAGCCACATATAATTAAAAATAATTAATGTATCAAAAAACAGTCTGAAACCAGCACAACACTGTAAATCACCCATAGTTCAATTAACGGAAAAAAAAAAAAAAAAAGACAGTTCTGAAGAATCTGCCCAGAGAGCAAAACAATGAAAGAACTTGACCAAAAAATAGATAAATAAAAATAGGTAAGATATAGAAACAACAACACATGTCGAATAGGCTTTCCAGATGGTAAAATTAGAAGAAATATCAAAGAAACAGTATGCAAAGACAAAAACAACCTAGAATTTCCTCTGATTTTAAATGTTGTGAAATCTCAGATTGAGAGTATATATTGAATACTGTGAATGATAAACACAAATAAAAACATACCAAGACGCTTTGCAGTAAAATTGAAGACCATCAACAATAAAGAGAAAAATCCTAAGAACTGACGGCAAAAAAAAAAGAAAAAAACAAAAAACTCATGAAAGAAGTGATAATTAGATTGACAGTAAGCTTTTCAATATCAATATATGCCAGAAGTCAGTGGAGAAAAATCTTTAAATTTATGACAAATAAATAACTGCCAACAAAACATTTTCCATCCAGGGGCACTATCATCCATAATTGAGGGCAAAATAAAAACATTTTTCAAATGTATAACTATGAAGAATGCTCACATACACATAATATCACCTTAAAGTATACTAAAGGATAGATTGTGTCAGATGTGAACCTATACGAAAGGAGTGAGATACCAAAAGAGGTGAACACACACACAAAAGAAACCCAAAACATATTAATAATTTAACTATTATGTGCAAAAACAATAATCTTGAGCAATATTCATCATTAAAATATGAGAAATTAATTTCTAGATAGAAAGAGTAAAGGCAGTGTGAAAAAAAATGCATGTGTTTCTCCTTAAAATTTGCTCAGGTTTTCCCCTTTTATAGCCAAAGGCTAGAGGCACTGATGATAAAAATATTTACTTAAATATGTATGCTACAGGTAACCTCTAAGAGAGTGCAAATGCAACATTTAAATTCCAAACCATAAGAGGAAAAAATGTTCTGAGTTTGGCATAATATGGTATGGTGGTAGAGGAACATAAAACAGGATAAGAAGATAATGAAGAATTGAAAAATTTAATTAAAAATTTAAAAAATCAGCAAGATCAATCCCACCCAATCGGCACAATTAACGTGGGCCATAATCAAGCCTTGCTATGCAATTGGTTCATATTTATATTTATCATTTCAAATACTTAGCAATCTTCTCAACTCAACCAGTGCATATATGTATTTTTATAATATATGTGGACTTCTGTGCTCTTGATCTAGGCTCATTTTCATCTTGGAAAAGTCAACTTTTACCACTTTAAAACAAGATTCTGTATGTAGTTTATTGTCTTAGTATTTACATGTAAGAATACAGAACACTGCTGAGAGTGGCTACCTTTAGAGCAGTGAACTAGAACAGCAGGCATGGGGACAGAACATAGACATCTCCCATTTGAATTTCTTACCATGTGGATGTTTCACCTGCTATGTAGTGCATCTTACCTTTGTTACTTTCGATTTACAGGCCAGCCTTTTCTGCCTTGTCACCTGCCCCATAGGGCTGACCTCAGTTATGGACATTAGTGGGCTCCCTTGTGCTCTGGGGTTCTAGTTGGTCTCAGTGAATGCAGTGCTCTGACAGGAAGTAGAGAGAGGTCAGGGTATTCATGCCCCTGCTTCCATCCTCTGAAGTTGCTTTGAACTGGCTAGGTATCTTAATTGAATGTCACTGCTTTTCTCAAAGGAGCCTCTATTGTACAATTCTCTTCTATCCAGTTATTGTCAGGGCTTTTTCTCTTCCTCTGCTTTAGGTTGTGACTTGGTGATTGTTCCATTGCTACCAAGCCCAGGTCACTGTACACTCACTTATGCTTCATCTACATCTGGGTAAATAAACACAACTCTCCTGATTTGACTGGTTCTTACAGAAACCCTGATAGGTACACTGTTCAATAAATGATCATAGTCTTCATATACTAAATGGAAATATTTTACCCTTTACTTTTAGGAAGATGGAAGCTTAAGGAAATTGTAGAAGATAAGAAGTCATTGTTCTCATTTAAAACCTCTCTCTCTGTAGCTCTTTCAAAATCTTAACTATAAAGGACTACTTACAACATAGTATAGTAACATACAGTGGCAGATACCTGTCTTCCTAGCAGCAATTTTTCTCCCCATTATTTCCTCTTACCAAAAAAAGAAAAAAAAAAAGTTCTTCCAGGTTGTCAAACTTTGTCTTCCCAAACTTTCTGCAGATAGTAGTGGTCAAGCAGCCCACTTCTCACCAATGAGCTGTGAGAGATGACTATTTGGAGAAAGATTTTCACTTCAATAAATGTGGGTGTTAAAAGAAGAAAAATTTGTCCTCCATTCCTCTCCTTCCTGCTTAGAATGCTGCCATGTTTTGATTTGACCCTTAGAGACACAACACTTGACTTTCAAGTATGAGGGAAGATACATGGGAGGCTGGAATACAAAAACTGAGTTCTAAATCAGGTGAAGAATAAGGTAAGGATGTTATAGTCAGTAAGCAAAGAACTTGAGGTAAGGGATACCTTGCTACTGCTTTGTAACACATAATAATCTTTAGAAAAGTGGGAGAAAATTAAAAAGAGCACCGACAACAAAAACCCTCATAGATTTCTTAGGGAGCTGCTGTCAGTTATTTGCTTTAGGTTTTTCATTTGAAAAATGGAGATCATAACTGTATTGAATATGTTAGTATGTGTAAAGCACTTTTGGCAATGCTTGCAAGTGAGCATTCTATAAGTATTTATTAAATATATAAAGATGATGGATGGGAGGTAGAAGAAAGAAGAAGGGAAGAGAAGAAAAGGGGGACAAATGGAGAGAGGGAGGAAGGGGGAGGAAATATAGAGAAAGATAACCTTCTTATGCATTTGTTCAAGAGTTTCCAGTCTATGATAAATATCTAGAAACAGAATTAATGGGTCCTAGAATATGCACATTTAACTCTGCAGATTATTGCCAAACTGCTTTCTAAAAGTTTTCTTTCATTATCTTCCTTATTTTTCTCAACTTATACTTAAATATGAGAGTTTTCATTGCACTATATTCTTGACAACATTTGTTATTATACTGCTTTTTATTTTGTTAGATATAAAATAATTTCTCATTGTGGTTTATATCTGCATTTTTTTGCTAAGTATATTTTCATTGTTTTTATTCTGTGAAAGGTCTTTTGATGTCTATCTGTTTGAGGGGGTTATCTGTGTGTGGGTCCCTCATATATTTTATATTCTAGGATTGTTTTCAATTTTTAACAAATTTATAACAGTTTGTGACCTTATTTTCAACCTTTTAATGTTGTCATTTAATTAAGATATTTTAATTTTATTATATATTCTAAATTATCAATTTTTTCAATTCTGTTTGTTATTTATCTTGGCCTTCTTTTAAAGTTACTTTCCTACAGGGAGGTCATGTCATTAATCACCTCTATGTTAGTTATAGGTTTTGAGATATTGTCTTTCATGTTTATGTTACTTTCATCTGGAATGGATGTGCATGAGACCCAATAAATTCTTTTTCATATTTATAATCAGTTTCATTGCAATTGACAGAAGTGTTTATTCCTTTCCCACTGAAATGACTCTCTCGTGTATGGTTTCAAATATACATGGGTCAGTTTCTGAGCTCTTTACTAATTTATTTATATTTCTGAAAGAAAACTATTCCATTACTTTAATTACTTAAGTATTATTTATTAATATCTAAATAAATTTTAGGCTAAATAAATCCATCATGTACCCCTCAACCTCAAAAATAAAATAGCCATTTGTCCTATGGGTCCACCTACCTGCTTGGGATTATAATAAATGTCATCATTTTAAATGGATAATAATATACTCAAAATAAAAAAATCAAGTTTTTTTTTCACTGTGAAAGAACAGAAAAGGGGAGTGGCTTTTTTTTTTTTTTTTGCTAATTTATTTCTGTGGTTATCCAAATAGCCATGCACTCACTTCTTATTCATAATTCAAACTCTTCCCCTCTCCATCAAGAAAATCATAAATTAAAATATTAACTAAGTATACATGAAAAATTGATAATGTTCATCAAGTTCCATTTGTTAAATAGACAATTTATCCATATTTACATTCATTGTAACTTTTGGTATATTAGAGTTTATATTCACCATCTTATTTGGGCCTTTTAATTTGCCCCATATTTATAATTTTCTTTATCATTTGAGGTACACACAGAGACAAGATACTTTATTTTAGAACTTACTTTTGTCTTTATTTAATTTCACCTGAGGGAAAGGAAAATCCAGAATAAGCTTGAAGTTAATTTCAGTAGAAAAATATACTTTTTAACACAAAGAGGAAAAAGAAATCTATATATGTGAAACTAGAGCCAGCATTAAAAAAAAAAATCTAATTCTAGAGTATGATTTCAAATTACCTGACCGAAAGGCATGGAAGTAATTGTAAATTGCTGAGAAATAGTTTATGCTTGGACATATGCCTTAATCATTTTTAAAAAGACAAACAGTTAATGTATCAAAATATTATTTACTTTTCAATTTGAAGGCAGGAATAAATTATAAAAATTGAATAAGTGGAACCTAGAAAAACCCTGCTGCCCACCCCCCCCACCCCACCCCCACCAAGTACAAAACCAAGCAGTTAATGATTTGTACAATAGAGTCACAGATGCAATGTCTGATGCACATTCCTGAGTTGTTTTATAGATACTATAGCTGCCACCAGAAGGAAAAAGCTAACTGCATGATGACCAGGCTGTAGCTGTGACATAAGCTACTCCAACTTGAGCAGTACTGAATCTATGTCTAGCACAATTCCAAGAACTGGCCTCAAGAGAATGGGATTAACATTATTGCTCATAATAATCTATATCTTTGTGAGCATCAAAATAATTGTATCTTGCTTCACCCATATATGCAAACGGGCAACAAAAATTGTCAGCAATGAGATACTACAGATCCATGTTGACATCTTCCACTCAGAATATGGCACCCTATGTCAACGTGAAGAAGTTATAGAAGATAGATCTTCACCCCTAATCCCATAGAAATAGAATGATGTTTTGACAAGTGGGGATTTGTAAACCGCTCCTTGCAGGAAACTGCCCGCAGCAGGAAGCCCCTTTCCTTGTCGCTTTAGGAAAGGTACGTTGTAACTTTTAAACGAGGCACCCCCCCATGCTCTACTCATTTCCCGCCCAAGCACACCTTTCAAATCTTTGAATCACACAATACCTTGCCTAACTTGTCAGTTCTTTCCATAGATGGAAGAAGTAGAAATGAAGTTATTAACAGATGAACAGATCTCTTCCCTAGCTTCCCCTTCAGTAATCTCCCGAACAAACGGTGTGACCAAACTGTGTAACAAGAAAACAACTAGAAGAAGATCATGAGGAATCAAAAAGCCTGCACACAGTGCGGGGTGGTGACGACTCTGACCCCCTATCTCAGTGATTAACTGACATTACTCCTCTATTTTCCTTTAAAACTTTCATGTCCAAGCAGTATCTTTGCAAGTGGTTTTTGGGCGACGCTGAGTCCCCCATCTCCCCAGATTACCACCATTCTAATGAAAGGCAACCTTTCTTTCTGTGGACATCTGCGAGTATTGACTGTGTAAACTGTGAGAAGCGAAGCTGATTCATTTGGCAACGTAAGTATTACTGTAAGAGCAACTTCCATTTATGAAGTCCTTACTAGAGCAAAAACATATGTCAGAACATTACGTCCATCCCCGTCTTTACTCTTCATCATGACCCTGGGGACATACACTGTTATCTCTATTTTATAGAAAAGGACTCTGAAGTCTCCATACATTCAATAAGTTGACAGCATCACAGAACGTACCGAAGTTATTCTGAAGCATATGGTTTAAATAGCAGAAAAACTGAAGCATATTGGAAGAGTATGAAGCTGAAACTATGTTCCTGGGGCAAAAAGATAAAATGTTTTCAAGTATTTAATACTAATCTGCAGCATAATGCTCTATATCATATAGTACTGAAATAAAGATACTATAATTTTAAAAAGCATCTCAACTTTTAAACTTATCTGTAAAATTTCAGAAGATATTAGCTTTATTGACTCATAAATACCTCACTCAATCTAGATTCTAGTTGTATTTTTCATATCTATTTATCTACCTATTTGCCAAAATTTACTCTGCTTCATCATGGAATCTTCATGCATTATAATACGATGAATTGCATAATTGCGTTGGAATGGGATACAAGTTTCTAACACCCTAGTATGGTTTATTTGAACACCACTGCCTTTACCTAACTTGAAGTCAAAGTGCTGTAATATATTTTATTTGTAAAATATAAACAAATACTGACAAAAAAATGAAATAGGCATAATGTTTCAGAGCAAAGAGCAATGCATTTACTCAGAAAATTTTTGAGTTTTCCATTTATTTAGGACCACTAAGCTTTTGATCTAGACTTTTAACATCTCAAGGCCTCATTTTTTTCCTACTATGAGCATGACACTGTCTCCACATTCTTCACAGAATTTTTGCAAAGGTCAAATGAAATCAGGGTAAAATTCTGTAGAAATTGCCAAGTGCTTTACAAAAAAAGAATTAAAGTATTATTGTTAATAAAGTTACTATTTACAGGAATTTCCCATTTATATTCCCCTCTAATGTCTCTCTGATGGAATGTTTTATCTTAGCCACTTAAATTATGTACACCATAGCCTCTATCATCTTGACATTTTCTGATGTCAAAATGATAAAACATCCCAGTTCACCTGTTAAAATGCAAGGAAAAATAACCTAATCCATTGATCCTGACTTTATTTCCCAGCTGGTTTCTGTATGAAGATATAGCACCTGCCACACTGTCTCCCCAACAGAATTCTTGCTAAAAGTTTTGGGGATTTCAGCATTAATATTAAATATCCTTTCAGTTCCTTGAATCCCAGATGTTCTTTAATTGCTTCACCTCCAATGATTTCACCCTTCAGCCACTGTTCTGTGGTAATGCTCTTGTCTTATTATTTCCAGCAGCTACACTCCTTCCTTAATATCCACTTCAACCATTCCATTCTCCAATCCCTACTTCTTACCTTTTCAATCCCACTCTTTATTACTACAGTTCCCACAATATCTTTTTTCCACCTGAACCTCCTTCACTCCACTGACCTACTACTGTTTTTCACACTCATCTTTATTTCCCTCACTACGTTCATTGGTTGTTATGACCTATCATCACAGTCACTCCTTTGCATGAATTTACAATTCACTTCTCCCTCTCACTTTTCTTTCTACACTTTACTAATTTGGAAAGTGTCCCAAACTTACTTAAGTCTAACTCTCTACCTGTTCTACGCCTGCGTCTGAGCAACTCAAAGTGGCTGGAGGAAAGCACACCCCCGTAATGACTGATATCACTTTTTTTTTTAATACAGCAGGTTCTTATTAATCATCAATTTTATATGCATCAGTGTATTCATGTCAATCTCAATCTCTCAATTCATCACACCACCACCCCACCCTCTGCTTCTTTCCTCCCTTGGTGTCCATACATTTGTTCCCTATATCTGCTGTGTCTCAATTTCTGCCCTGCAAACAGGTTCATCTGTACCATTTTTCTAGGTTCCATATATATGCATTAATATACAATATTTGTTTTTCTGACTTACTTCACTCTGTATAACAGTCTCTAGATCCATCCACGTCTCAACAAATGACCCAATTTCGTTCATTTTTATGGCTAAGTAATATTCCATTGTATATATGTACCATATCTTCTTTATCCATTCGTCTGTTGATGGGCATTTAGGTTGTTTCCATGACCTGGCTATTATAAATAGTGCTGCAATGAACATTGTGGTGCATGTGTCTTCTTGATTATGGTTTTCTCTGGGTATATGCCCAGTAGTGGGATTGCTGGGTCATATGGTAATTATATTTTTAGTTTTTTAAGGAACCCCCATACTGTTCTCTATAGTGGCTGTATCAATTTACATTCCCACCAACAGTGCAAGAGGGTTCCCTTTTCTTCACACCCTCTCCAGCATTTATTGTTTGTAGATTTTTTGATGATGGCCATTCTGACTGGTGTGAGGTGATACCTTATTGTAGTTTTGATTTGCATTTTTCTAATAATTAGTGATGTTGAGCAGCTTTTCATGTGCTTCTTGACCATCTGTATGTATTCTTTGGAGAAATGTCTATTTAGATCTTCTGCCCATTTTTGTATTAGGTTGTTTGTTGTTTTAATATTGAGCTGCATGAGCTGTTTATATATTTTGAAGATTAATCCTTTGTCCATTGATTTGTTTGCAAATATTTTCTCCCATTCTGAGGGTTGTCTTTTTGTTTTCTTTACGGTTACCTTTGCTGTGCAAAAGCTTTCAAGTTTCATTAGGTCTCATTTGTTTATTTTTGTTTTTATTTCCATTACTCTAGGAGATGGATCAAAAAATATCTTGATGTGATTTATGTCAAAGAGTGTTCTTCCTATGTTTTCCTCTAAGAGTTTTATAGTGTCCAGTCTTACATTTAGGTCTCTAATCCATTTTGAGTTTACTTTTGGGTATGGTGTGAGGAAGTGTTCTAATTTCATTCTTTTACATGTAGCTGTCCAGTTTTCCCAGCACCAGTTATTGAAGAGACAGTCTTTTCTCCATTGCATATCCTTGCCTCCCTTGTCATAGATTAGTTGACCATAAGTGTGTGGGTTTATCTCTGGGCTTTCTATCTTGTTCCATTGATCTATGTTTCTGTTTTTGTGCCACTACCATATTGTCTTGATTACTGTAGCTTTGTAGTATAGTCTGAAGTCATGGAGTCTGATTCCTGCAGCTCTGGTTTTTTTCCCTCAAGACTGCTTTTGATATTGGGTGTCTTCTGTGTCTCCATACAGATTTTAAAATGTTTTGTTCTGGTTCCATAAAAAATGTCATTGGTAGTTTGATAGGGATTGCATTGAATCTGTACATTGCTTTGGGTAGTATAGTCATTTTCACAATATTGATTCTTCCAATCCTAGAACATGGTATATTTCTCCATCTGTTGGTATCATCTTTAATTTCTTTGATCAATGTCTTATAGTTTTCTGCATTCAGGTCTTTTGTTTCCCTAAGTAGGTTTATTCCTAGGTATTTTATTCTTTTTGTTGCAATGGTAAATGGGAGTGCTTCCTTACTTTCTCTTTCAGATTTTTCATCATCAGTGTATAGGAATGCAAGAGATTTCTGTGCATTAATTTTGTATCCTGAAACTTTACCAAATTCATTGATTAGTGCTAGCAGTTTTCTGGTGGCATCTTTAGGATTCTCTATGTATGGTATCATGTCATCTGCAAACAGTGAAAGTTTTACTTCTTTTCCAATTTGGATTCCTTTTATTTCTTTTCCTTCCCTGATTGCCGTGGCTAAGACTTCCAATACTATGTTGAATAACAGTGGTGAGAGTGGATATCCTTGTCTTGTTCCTGACCTTAGAGGAAATGCTTTCAGTTTTTCACCATTGAGAATGATGTTTGATGTGGGTTTGTCATATATGGCCTTTATTAGATTGAGGTAGGTTCCCTCTATGCCCACTTTCTGGAGAGTTTTTATCATAAATGGATGTTGAATTTTGTCAAAAGCTTTTTCTGCATCTATTGAGATGAACATATGATTTTTATTCTTCAATTTCTTAATGTGGTGTATCACATTGATTGATTTGTGTATATTGAAGAATCCTTGCATCCCTGGGATAAATCCCACTTTATCATGGTGTATGACCCTTTTAATGTGTTGTTGGATTCTGTTTGCTAGTATTATGTTGAAGATTTTTGCATCTATATTCATCAGTGATATTGGTCTGTAATTTTCTTTTTATAGTATCTTTGTGTGGTTTTGGTATCAGGGTGATGGTGGCCTCAAAGAATAAGTTTGGGAATGTTCCTTCCTCCACAATTTTTTGGAAGTGTTTGAGAAGGATGGAGTTAGCACTTCTCTAAAGGTTTGATAGAATTCACCTGCAAAGCCATCTGGTCCTGGACTTTTGTTGGTTGGAAGATTTTTAATCACAGTTTCAATTTCATTACTTGTGATTGTTCTGTTCATATTTTCTATTTCTTCCTGGTTCAGTCTTGGAAAGTTATACCTTTCCAAAAATTTGCATCTTTCTTCCAGGTAGTCCATTTTATTGGCATAGAGTTGTTTGTAGTAGTCTCTTAGGATGCTTTGTATTTTTGCAGTGTCTGTTGTAACTTCTCCTTTTTCATTTCTAATTTTATTGATTTGAGTCCTCTGCCTCTTTTTCTTGTTGAGTCTGGCTAATGGTTTATCAATTTTGTTTATCTTCTCCAAGAATCAGCTTTTAGTTTTATTGATCCTTGCTACTGTTTTCTTTGTTTCTATTTCATTTATTTCTGCACTGATCTTTATGATTTCTTTCCTTCTGCTAACTTTGGGTTTTGTTTGTTCTTCTTTTTCTAGTTCTTTTAGGTGTAAGGTTAGATGGCTTATTTGAGATTTTTCTTGTTTCTTGAGGGAGGCTTGCATAGCTATAAACTTCCCTCTTAGAACTGCTTTTTGCTGCATCCCATAGGTTTTGGGTCATCTTGTTTTCATTCTCATTTGTCTCTAGGTATTTTTTGATTTCCTTTTTTATTTCTTCAGGGATTTCTTAATTAATTAGTAACATATCGTTTAGCCTCCATGTGTTTGTGTTTTTTGCATTTTTTCCTCTGTAATTCATTTATAATTTCATATTGTTGTGGTCAGAAAAGATGCTTGATATGATTTCAATTTTCTTAAATTTACTGAGACTTGATTTGTGACCCAAGATGTGATCGATCCTGGAGAATTTTCCATGGACATTTGAGAAGAACATGTAATCTGCTGTTTTCGGATGGTATGTCCTATAAATATCAGCTAAATCTATCTGGTCTCTTGTGTCATTTAAAGCTTCTGTTTCCTTCTTTATTTTCATTTTGGATGATCTGTCCATTAGTGTAAGTGAGGTGTTAAAGTCCCCCACTATTTCTGTGTTACTGCTGATTTCCTCTTTTATAGCTGTTAGCAGTTGCCTCATGTACTGATGTGCTCCTATGTTGGGTATATATTTACGTTTTCGGATGGTATGTCCTATAAATATCAGCTAAATCTATCTGGTCTCTTGTGTCATTTAAAGCTTCTGTTTCCTTCTTTATTTTCATTTTGGATGATCTGTCCATTAGTGTAAGTGAGGTGTTAAAGTCCCCCACTATTTCTGTGTTACTGCTGATTTCCTCTTTTATAGCTGTTAGCAGTTGCCTCATGTACTGATGTGCTCCTATGTTGGGTGCATATATATTTACAATTTTTATATCTTCTTCTTGGATTGATCCCTTGATCATTATGTAGTGTCCTTCCTTGTCTCTTATAGCATTCTCTATTTTAAAGTCATTTTATCTGATATGAGTATAGCTACTCCAGCTTTCTTTTGATTTCCATTTGCATGGAATATCTTTTTCCATTCCCTCACTTTCAGTCTGTATGTGTCCCTAGTCTGAAGTTGGTCTCTTGTAGATAGCATATATATGGGTCTTTTTTTTTTTTTTTGTATCCACTCTGCAAGCCTGTATCTTTTGGTTGGAGCATTTAATCCATTCACGTTTAAGGTAATTATCAATATGTATGTTCCTATGACCATTTTCTTAATTGTTTTAGGTTTGTTTTTGTAGGTCCTTTTCTTCTCTTGTGTTTCCCACTTTGAGAAGTTCCTTTAGCATTTGTTTTACAGCTGGTTTGGTGGTGCTGAATTCTCTTAGCTTTGGCTTGTCTGTAAAGCTTTTGATTTCTCCATCAAATCTGAATGAGATCCTTTCTGGGTAGAGTAATCTTGGTTGTATGTTCTTCCCTTTCATCACTTTAAGTATATCATGCCACTCTCCCTTCTGGCTTGTAGAGTTTCTGCTGAGAAATCAGCTGTTAACCTTATGAGAGTTCCCTTGTATGTTATTTGTCATTTTTCCCTTGCTGCTTTCAATAATTTTTCTTTGCCTTTAATTTTTGCCAATTTGATTACTATGTGTCTTGGAGTGTTTCTCCTTGGGTTTATCCTGTATGGGACTCTCTGCACTTCCTGGACTTGGGTGTCTATTTCCTTTCCCATGTTATGGAAGTTTTCAACTATAATCTCTTCAAATATTTTCTCTGGTCCTTTCTCTCTCTCTTCTCCTTCTGGGACCCCTTAGTGTGAATGTTGCAGCATTTAATGCTGTCCCAGAGGTCTCCTAGGCTGTCTTCACATTTTTTCTTTTTTTTTTCTTTTTTCTTTTCTGCAGCAGTGAATTCCACCATTCTGTCTTCCAGGTCACTTATCCGTTCTTTTGCCTCAGTTATTCTGCTATTGATTCCTTCTAGTGTATTTTTTCATTCAGTTATTTATTTATTTATTTATTTATTTATTTATTTATTTATTTTTGCTGTGTTGGGTCTTCATTTCTGTGTGAGGGCTTTCTCTAGTTGTGGCCTGTGGGGGGCACTCTTCATCACAGTGTGCAGGCCTCTCACTATCGCGGCCTCTCTTGTTGCGGAGCACAGGCTCCAGATGTGCAGGCTCAGTAGTTGTGGCTCACAGCCCTAGTTTCTCCGCGGCATGTGGGATCCTCCCAGACCAGGGCTTGAACCCGTGTCCCCTGCATTAGCAGGCAGATTCTCAACCACTGCACCACCAGGGAAGCCCATTCAGTTATTTTATTGTTCATCTCTCTTTGTTTGTTCTTTGTTAAACATTTGTTGCATCTTCTCGATCTTTACCTACATTCTTTTTCTGAGGTCCTGGATCATCTTCACTATCATTATTCTGAATTCTTTTTCTGGAAGATTGCCTATCTGCACTTCATTTAGTTGTTTTTCCTGGGTTTTATCTTGTTCCTTCATCTGGTACATAGCTCTCTGCCTTTTCATCTTGTCTATCTTTCTTTGAATGCGGTTTTTGTTACACAGGCTGCAGGATTGTAGCTCTTCTTGCTTCTGCTGTCTGCCTTCTGGTCAACACACTATATATCTTAAACACACGCAATGTTCATGTTGATTATATCTCAATAAACCTACTAGTGTTGGAGGATCTCTGGCAGAGATGGGTGTGGCTGTGGCTCACTGTGAGGACAAGGACACTGGCAGCAGAATTTCTGGCAAGTACTCCTTGGCTTAAGCCTGATGTCATTTTTAATTCATGGCCAGTAGCCTCAACTTCCTTCTTGTTCAGCAGTCCTACTCAATGTTCCTTTTCTGTTTACTCTCCAGTTCTAATCTCAAGGATTATATCACGCTTTCCTCTCAAACATCATTTTTTTTTTTAAACTGGGAATGTATAATGTATCAAAGGTAAAATATAACACATTTTTATGATCTATCTACCCATATACCTGCACTCATATTTACATTCTGATTTTCCTCCTGGTTTAAAGTTCTTATCTAATCAGTGTCAAAGGCCAAATCCTACATTTTTGCAATGAAATTATCCCCTTTCAAACTATTTTATTGCATACTTTCTTTGTAAATTTTGTATTGTGTAAATGTATTACTAGTTAAAAAAAATTAAAGGCAGAATATATTTAGAAATGATTTGGCCACAACTTCCCTGTACTATCAACAACCACTTTGTTCTCCCCTCTTTACAGAACTCTTCCAGGACTTTTCTATAGTTTGTGTATCCAATTTATCTCCTCCTATTCTCTTTTAAACTCTGTCTTGTCAGTTAATTCAAGAATTACAGCTGAAGTCCCCAGTGAAATTTAGTTGTTAAAGTAACTAGACAATTATTTGCCTTCATCTTAATTATCAGAAGCAAATGGCACTGCTGATCATCCCTTTATAGATACAGATTCTTTACTTACTATCCAAGACCCAAGCCCTCTTAACTCTCCTCCCACCTCATCTTTCAGTCACTTTTGCTGATTCATTTTCTACATTTAGTAATGCACAGATCATTCTTCTTTTCCCCAATTATATCACTCTTTTGATGATTGCATCGTTTCATAGCTTTAACACTCATATAAATGTGAAAATTTATTTTTTTTCATTTGACTGGATCTCTCATCTCAAATATACCTACTCAAAACATTAACTTTTGTGCTTCTGAGTCATCACAACCATAGCATATCTAAATCTGAATTTTTATTTTCACTTTTCCCTGAACTTACTTCTCCTTTAGTCATTCCCATTTTAGTAAATCACAATTCCATTTTTCCTGATGCTCATACCAAAACTTTCGACTCATCATGAACTCATTTTTTTCTCTTTCATACCATATTGGTAATAAAAACTAATAATAATTACTATATGGCTATACTCTCCTATCTGGTAAACACATATACACACACATATTAATGATGAACATTTACAATAACTAAGGTAGGTAATACATTCATTTATTTTTGTACAGATAAGGTCTCACAGTAAGTTTAAGTAGTACCTGGCTGTATAACATAAAACTAGCAGTTCTGATTTAAACCAAAGTAGTCTGACTCCAGTGTACATGCTCTTGTCTGATATGCTTTCAAAATATAGCCTGACTCCAATTCAATCAGTTTTTAGGGCCTTCACAGTCACTGACTTGCTCTAAAATACTGCTTTCTCTTAACTCTAGTATTGCAGCCTCCTGCTAACTAATTTTCAGACTTTTACTCTTACCATTTATAGCTCAAATTCAAAATGCTTTGTTTTTTTAATATCCACATACTGTCATATGTCTCTTCTTAAATCCTTTCTTTTCTTTCTTACATTTCTCTCTTTCTCAAAACAAACAAACAAAAATCCACAATCCTTAACCTACAGGCATTGCTAGGTTTGTCTGCCGGGACCCATTCTTTCCTGTGTGACTTCATACTCTCTTCAGCCTCCAGGCCTCCTTGCCAAGTTCGCTCCTGCCTTGGTGTATTTGCATTTGCTGTTCTTGCAGATTGGAATGCCGTTCCCCTAGATACCTGCTTGTCTTGCTCCCTCTCCTCTATCAGGTCTGTTCAGATGCCACCTTAATTGAGAAGCTGTCCCTGATCACCTTGTGGAAAACAACACCAATCTCTCTCCTCATCGTTTGACCTTGTTTTCTTCATAGCCAAGTTGTCCCTTATGCCAGGGAGAGGTTTAATCTGGGTTGTGTTTTCTCTTTTTCCATGAGGAAAAAAAAATAATAATAATGTTTTATTCCTAGAAGAGAACCAAATATAAGTAGACACTCAACAAATATTTATTGAATAAATTAATAGTCCATGCATGTAGTGAAAATTTTCTAATTAGTCCAGATACCTTTGTAGTTAAGCTAAAGCTTAAGCAAAATTCATGTAGTCCATATTCTTCTTTTAAATGAAAATTGACATTAACTGCTTATATGAGTGATAAAATATTGTCATTCTTTACTGCATACTTTGATATGAAGTCTTCCAAAACTTGTTTGCCATATGCTATCCAAAGAGAAAGGCAGAACAGAATAACCAGTCCACATCCAAGTCTGGAATTAGACAACTTCCTAATTTTCAAAAGCTGATTTACTAGATTTACTGCTCAGACAGTTTGGAAGTCTCTGTACACCATTCCAAAATCTTGAACTATACCCCTCCTTGGCTATGGTAAATTTGTTCTCTGCATTCCCCAAATTAGTTGTCTCCAAATCAAGGTATATGTATTACTACAGGAAGTGAGCCAGATAATCCTTTGGGATGCAAGACAAAAATGTTATAATAAATAACATTTAAACATAAATTAATTAATTAATTCTACTAATATTTAAGATGTAGATGAATACTGATCTTCTCACTCTATCTCAACACCAGTTGGAGGATTGCCACATGTCATCTAAAATGTTCCTTCAGGGAAGGGTGGAAGTTCAACTAGGAGAATGGATTTACAGTGACAAACTTTGTTTTCTCCCCTAACAGGATGTCATGGGTTGTGACGTACCTGTTTCAGGGTCAGTAAATTTCTGGATAGCGTTATCTAGTTTAAAAAAAAAACTAAGTCATAAAATTGACAGGCAGCTGAAAAATATCTCTGCAAGAAACTATGGATTGAAGATGTTGATAGTAGTACAAGCACAAGCAAACTAAACATAGCAGAGTGTACATTTTCTTACTTAGCATAGTACTTACATAAGCTCTTCATCAACAGCTGATAGAAGAAAAATAATGCCAGTGAAATAAAATTTAAAGGGAAGATGACAAAAATTAAAAGTCAAAAAACAATTGGAAAAGTGCATTTAATTTTCATCTAAGTATGTGTTACCCCTGGAGATTATGGTTGATGACAATATTAAGCCATCATCATTAGCTAAGCTGTTAAGAACTAAGTGCTGAGAAAAGTGTTGATTTTTACTGAGCCATAAATATCAATAATTATTTTGTTGAGAGTTTTCTATGTCAATAATAAATGATATAAAATATCAAATCATGCAGAATTATTGCATATGTATCATTATTCTGTCTTCTAAATATTTTTCTACTTTTTATTTTATACTTTGTGGATATTTTATAACACACATATGAACATATCAGTGTGGCAGTATAATTATATAAACTGTAAACAAATAATATTCATATATTGGGAGTAAATTCAAAAATTTTAATGAGAGGTGCATGATTAAAATGATTTGGTAATAACTGTCTTAGGATATGAATGGTCCATTGTCTACACATTGTATTCATACACATCTAAAACCACTAATGGAATTTTTTTTATTCAAGCAATTGGTTAATTTGATAAATATTTAAAATCCATTAAACAGACTGGCACCATGCAGAAAAAGAAAATGTTGTATTAATGCTAAAAGTCTTGTATTTAAAAATGAGAATTTTGATAAAGTTTTAGCTAGTTTTTCTTACAACATATAGTTAAATTAGGCTAATTCATCACATTACATGGACATGAGCATAGGGTTCTAAATACAATGTGAAGAAGAGGCTCCCAAAAAATAAGAAAATAAAAAGAAATAATAAGAATAAAAGAGTGTCGTAGCAGTTAAACAAATTTAAGAGAAAATAACAATTCTGCATGTATAAATGAACTTATATGGACTTGCAACTCATAAAGCTTGTTTTCTGTGTAATAAATTGGTATATTTAACATAAACAGACTATATAGTTGATACTATAATTATTAAATATTTTAAATAAAACTGCTTACATCAATGTGAGTTACAATTGTTCCTGATTAATACAAAATATAAACATTTTTATAGGAATGCAATTGTGTATCTAAATTATTAACAATATTGTTCTTTGAATGTACAATATATATTAAACTTGTAATAAAAAATAGTGTATATTTTAAAATTTCTGCTCATGCTAATGATTCATATTTAAGGCTTTCAAATATAAAATTAGTTTATAAACTCAAGAAAATCAGCTCAGTTTTGCATTCTACTTGAAGTTAAATATGTAAAAGTAATTTAAAATTGGTTTTTGAGAAATAATTTATTCTTATATGTTTATTATTTTTAAATGAATGATATGTTTTAAAGAACCAAAGAAATAGCCTCAAGGATTCTAAATCATACTGTCACACATTGTAAATTGTATTTACCCAAAAGACTCTTTAAATTCTCAATTAGAATTAATGTATTTTTTGTTATTTTTGATATATTTTAAATGAAAAGAATAAAGTGGGGCTATTGTACTTTAGAAATATCAAACTTTTAAAAATGTCTTGGAAAAATTCTTATACCATGCTAAATATATAACATTTAAATTACAATTTTAATTATTTATTTGGAAAACAGTGATTTATACTTTATTTGCAAACAGTGATTTTTATTTTGATGTTTGGGGAATGTTGGGAAACTTTAGGGGAAGAAGAATCTTCTGAGCACTTGTGAAATTTTATTAAATCCACTCTATTTTTCTCCTTTAATACAGAAACTAAAAGTAGACCAAAAAAAAAAAAAGAAAGAAAGAAAAGAAAGAAGGTAACGCTAATCTCAAAGAAAAATGCTTCAAACAGAGAGACATACACAATAGTTCTATTTCCAACTCCCTAGCTCAATTGGTATTTCAATTAAATATGAGGCAGTCAAGTAGGGTAGTCAAATAAATGTAAGATAATGAAAAGATGAAGTGCTCTTAATATAATCATCTTCAATTTAGTGTGCAGATAATAAAGCGAGCTAACTGACGACAAACCCGAATGCAAAGCAGTCCAGGCATTAATATTTATCATGTTCAAGGGAAGTTCAACAATTGAAATAATATATATGTAGGGTGAAATTTTTTAATACCTTAGAGACACAACTTACATTTCTGTAAAAATGTTTGCAGTATCTAATAACCAGGAGCAACTATAATTCACATGGTTGTAAGCATTTGACTCTCAGAGGAAACTTGGCAATAAGGAGATGCTGTGCTTTGGGTATTAAGACATAATACTTCCCACATCCAATGTGCCATCTAAATGTATCATTTTTACTTCCAAAGCATCTGTCTCCATATTCCACCTTTCTTTCCCATCTACAGTATACTGTAGTTCCATTTAGGTGAGTTGATAATATATTTCAACTTCTCTATTAAAATATACCCCTTATGCTTAATCTTGGGTTCACATAAGTCACCACTGACACAAACTAAATTTTATTCCTTAAAAACAAAGATGCTACTGACATTCTCTACTTAAAATAAGAAAAATCATCAAAAGCAAGCAAATCAGCATGCCCAAACTTGTGTTAGCTACCTGTTGCCTACTAGATAGACTTATGACTCTGGCTACATAACGTCTTTCAAAACGTACTACCCAATTTCCCCTGAGCTAGCTGTTTAAAATTCATGACACTCGAAGTTCAATCTCCTCCCAGAGCATCCTATGATCCTGCTACTCTGAACTCTTTAATTGTCACTCCTGGTCACGTTTGACTTGGTCAATGCACTGAACCTTTACAGATTTAAAGGCTAAAGAAGCCTCCAAGAAACGTGTTATATATATATATATATATATATATATATATATATATATATATGTATATATACAATAAAAATGCATCTTCATCAAAATATATATTTCTCTTACTATGGTGGATTTAACTGTGTCCTCACATTTGTTGATACTCCTCCTTCTAGGAGGTGGAGCTTAATTCTCTTCCCAGTGACCTTTGATTATGTCTCCAGTTCATGCACAGACAACTTTAGAAGCTTATGGACATTTACAGGAAGTTTAGGTATATTTGTAAAATAAACAAATTTAATCAGATCTTAAACTTCCTACAGTGTTCTAAAAATGTCTACCTGGATTTGAGTAAATTCAGCTTTTTCTATGTAATTTATAAAAGGCAAAATCATAAAGAGCTGTAAAATTACTAGAACATTTACTGAAAACTCTCTTAGTTAATAATATATTTTTAAGGACTGAATTTTGAATTTTTGTTTGTAGCAAGATAAAAAAGTAAAGCAATTAACTATTTTTTTCTCCCAAATTTAAATCATACTTTGTAGAGAGGCTATTTACTTTAAAAAAGCATAGTGGAAGAAAGTTACATTATTTTACATTCATTTTCAGAACAAACCTATGAAATTAAGAAACTTTTGCAAATTTGTTTAAATCACAGACCCATGAGCGCATCTAGTTTCCCTCCATAACCTCATAAATAACCAGTCAGCACAGACAGATGCTTATCAATTCAAAAGACAGTCCTGTGGAAACTCTCGCAAACTAGTATGCAATATAGTAAGCTATATAATAGCTTATTTGTAGTAGATTTTAGAGTGTTTTTTCTCATTTATATATGAAAATAAAATTACAACTGTATTAAAGTCAATTTCCTATTGTTCAGTCATCTGGGAACATGGAAAACTGCATCTCCCTCCTAATTACTCTACGTATGACTCATTTCTATAATCAGATCAACTTTGTCCTTTTCTCTAAGCTAAACAAATCTAATTCATTTAATGTCTGTTTGCCAAAGGTTAATTATCTTTGCTTCTCTTTTCTGACCATCTCCTGTCCTTCTACTCTTTATTTTTTATATTTTAAAGTTCAGTATCCAAAACTAGATACAATTATAGAAACCTGATTGATGTAGAACAGTGAAAGATTACATCTACTTCTTCCATAATTATTTTATTTAATATTTCTTAGTATCTTATTTGATTATTTTTATCATGGTATTTCACAGTAAATTTCACCAGTGTCATAGATGCCATCTTCAGTAACCCTTTTTTTCCCTCTAAATCTTATAACATTTCCCCCAGAGGTTCTCTTCTTAATTCATTCATATATCAATAATTTTGAGGCTCTGATAGTGCCATCTACTTCTGTATCTATCCTCTCTAATCCATGTATCTTAAACCATCAGATTGGCCATCCTAAAGTAGTATTGCTTCACTACATCCTATGGGAAACCACTTCCTGTTAGCTGTCCCATTAACCCTTCGGTCTACTTTGAAGATGTTCCTTATTACATCCCTGGACATGAAGTAAGCTGGATATTCCTGGTAATTTCTCTTATAATACTCTCTTCCTCATCTGTCATAGTATTTATATACTCTTTTGTAATTTTCTATTTAAATCTTTGTCTTCCTTGTCCTAATCCAAATTCATTGAGAGCATTGACTATGTGATGCACTATTTATCTTGACAGCATAGCACTAAGACTGTCCATACATACTTGTTATCAGAATATGTAAATGAATTAACATGCAAATAATGTAAAAATATGAAATCAATGTTTGAGTAATGTTTGAGTCCAGTGGGGCTTTTGTTTATCTACTCATTAGGGAATCTGGACCAGAGCCCTATTACTTATACAATTTTGGGAGAAGAGAAATTGTGCTTGATTTATTTAGAGCCAGAGAGGTGTTTAAGAATATTCCTCCTACACCTAAGTCAATTCTTGGGCACTATGGAGGGGTAGTTGAGAGCTAGTAGGTCAATAGCTAGTATTGAGAGAGGATGATGATTCCATGGCAAAGGCTACACTTAAAGAGCCTAGGACAAGTAGTCGGACATGTTGGAGGTCCCAGAGTTCAACAGTACCAGCAAAAGCAGTGGTGGGGATGGGTCCACAAGGAGGGCCCATCAGGCTCTGACTGTGGCAAAGACACCGATGAGTTTTAGCAGCCATAGTTTGCACCATAAATGGCAGAAGGACACCCAATGCTAAAGAGTATCAATGTACCATCCCAGAAGACAGGAGAAGGATCTCATAAAAAGCTTAGGCTCAAGACCTTGTCATGATGTGGACACATAAGCAGTCTTCCACACATCAGGCATACTTAGGAGCAGAAGAATCCCTGGAAGACTGGGCATTTCCCTAAAGGAGACTGTTTCAAAAGTTTTTTTTTGTTTTTTTTGTTTTTAAAAGGCTTCTTTACTTTTAACTGTAATCTTCCAAAATTCCCTTGTCCTCAGCAGACATGGAAACTTTGAAGCCTATTGAAAAGGCTCATAGGAAATAATCCTAATGTATTTTCTAGAATACCTAAGGGATGTTATGAAAAAATTCTACCCAGCAGCAGATGAATTTCATTTTTATTTATAAACAGATCATTTACCCCATTGTCACTGGGTTGGATTCATGGAAATTTCTTGCTCCTTCACAAACTCTGAGTAAACATTATAAAGCTGCATACGGGGTCAGAGTGCAAAACCTGCCCACAAATTTTAGCTCTAATGTATTGGTGCAAACCTATTATCCAGTTGGCCTTAATACCTATGCCTCCCATTATGGATTGAATTGTATCCTCCCAAAATTTATATAATGAGACCACACTCCCAATGTGACTGTATTTAGAGATTGGGCTTTTAAGGAGGTAATTAAGGTTAAATAAGATCATAAGGGTGAGTCCCTATTCTGATAGTACTGATGCCCTTATAAAAAGAGCAAGAGCCACCAAAACTCGCTTTCCCCTTCTGCACAGAGAAAACATCATGTGAGGACACAGGGAGAAGGTGGTGATCTATAAATCAGGAAGAGAAGTCTTACCAGGAACCAAATGTTCCAGCACCTTAATCTTGAACTTCTTGCCTCTAGAACTGTGAGAAAATTAGTTTCTGTTGTTTAAGCCACCTGGCCTGTGGTATTTTGTTATGGCAACCTGCACAGACTAATATACTACTCTAAATAAATTTTCTGTAGTCATATCTATTTCTTCACTGTGTTGCATAGTTTCCTATTTTTGTGTATTTATTCATGCATCACCTCACTTTTTATTTTTTTCTTCTATTCCCACTACTACTGATCTTTAATAACTAAATCAGCTTCTACCTTATAGGTCCTAGTACTCATTTATCTCTCTCTATGCTAGGATCTCAGAGAGGCACAATTTAGCTCTTAATTGAATCTATATTGCTCATGTTTATTTATTAGACTTTATTCAGCAATTTGACTTTGAATTTCTTGGGAAAGTTGGCAACATTTATACTTCTTGAATAAATCCTACTGGAGAAGTTTATTCTAAATGAGAAAAATCCAGGAATAAAAGAAAAAAAATCCCATAGCAAGAACATCTTATTTTCCCTCATTTCTCAATTATCTCTTCTACCTTTTTCTCTAGAAATTAAAGATCTTTAAAATTCAAAAAAAAAAAAATCCTACTACATCACACAGGATGTTTGACTATTGAGTACATTCTTTCAAGCTTATGGTCAATGTGAACCTTCCAGGTCTATTTTATTTCATTTTTAGTTTCATGAGGTTATTTTATTACCATACATTTTAATCCCACACTAATAATTAATTTCCTTTTAATGAATGTACTTTTCTTATTGATTTTGTACTACGTATAGTTGTTTAGACTAATCTATGTTTGTATTTAATTTTTTGCTCGTTCTTTTGTTTTTTGGCTTTAATTTTTATTTTGTGACCACTTATTCAAAATAGCCATATCTTTTATATCTGAATATCATCATAACATGTCTAAAATATTGTAGAAAAATCGAAAGTCATGGAGTCAGAAGACCATTAAATAATGATCTCTTTTTTTTCCTCTGAGCTTCTTAGCATTCTCTTAAAAATATGGAAAATCCAGTCTCTACTTAATTATAAAGAACTAAAAAAAGAAAAGAAAATGCTACAATGTATAAAATAGATAACTAATGAGAACCTACTGTACAGCACAAGGAACTCTACTCAGTGCTCTGTGGTGACCTAAGTGGGAAGCAAATCCAAAAAAGAGGGGATATATGTATACGTATAGCAGATTCACTTTGCTGTACAGTAGAAACTAATACAACATTGGAATGCAACTATACTCCAATTAAAAATTAATTTTAAAATTATGAAAGTGTTTTTAAACCATGAATAACAATAAAAATATGCTATTCTTTGGAAAGATCAGAAATTTTTAAATTATTTAAGTTCCAACTAATTGAGAATACTTTATAAATAATTTAAAACAAAATGCTACATCATATTTTGCATACTATTTCAAATGTCAAAGGTCATCAAATTCATTTATCATGTTATTATTTGGTTAAAATATAATTAAACTTTTAAATGCCTAAATTAGCATGGCAATGATGTTGATAGTTTTGATACAATTATTCTCAAGTAAATTTGCTATATGGGCCATAACAGCTTATGGTACTTACATAGGTCTAAATATTCATCATGGTCATCTCTTTACTGCCACTAAATCTGTGAATTTAATTTTGCTACTTGTCTGTCTTCTTTTGAAATAAAAAGACTGCACTAGGATTAAAAAAAAAAGTAAAAGTAAAAGATTTAGACGTTGGATAATGGCATTGAGAGCAAAATCAAGGGGAAAGGGTAAGCTGGGACTAAACTAGAGAGTAGCATTGACATATATACACTACCAAATGTAAAATAGATAGCTAGTGGGAAGCAGCTGCATCACACAGGGAGATCAGCTTGGTGCTTTGTGACCACCTAGAGGGGTGGGATAGGAAGAGTGGGAGGGAGACACAAGAGGGAGGGGATATGGGGATATATGTATACATATAACTGATTCACTTTGTTATACAGCAGAAACTAACACATTGTAAAGCAAGTATACTTCAATAAAGATGTTAAAAAAATAATTTACATAACAATGTTGCTGTGTTCCAAGGGAAGTTACTGGTGAATGGTACAAAAAGAGGTAGTGAGGATCCAAGAAAACTACCACTGACTCTTGTTGGGGCATGAAAGAATGTGTATACACAGATATACACAAACATGCACAAGTACACACACATGTACATATTTAATATTTCTTTTTTTCCCTATGAATGATATATATTCTACTGTTCTCAAAGTGAGGGCTCTGGGAGATCATTTACTCTGCCACCACCCTATCCCAGCTTATAATTGCTACCAAAAAAATTCTTACCCTAAAATATCTGGTATCTCAAGTTTGATTTACATATTTCCATTTCATAAGTATCCTCAGATTATCATATCTAAACAAGAGAAACTTTTATTATATAAGATTCATTATATTATGTTGCCTTTTCCTTTTTGTTTTTTATCATTTCTAGAAAGTCTACTTTTCATAACATATTTTTAATAAAAATAAGATATTGCTATGTTGTTCATAGAATACCCCTCAAAAAGAACCCTCATTATTAAAGGAAATTACAAAGTGTAAGTATCATTTCTATCTGGCTATTAAGTCTCTGATCAATATGAAAGTAGCCAGGAAACATAGGAGGTAATCTATTCACTAATAAACTGTACATGAAACTTTGTGATTTATTATATTTTTAGAATTTAATGTGCACATAAATATTTCAATTTGCTCATTTCAAATATATTCAGAAACATACTAATAGATATTTGGATAACACCAAAGTCATGAAGTCTGAGGTTTTAAAATTGAATTATTATAATAAATAGAAAGAACCAGTGATGAAAGGTTATTTTTCTTATAAAGTATCATACTCTCTAGTTTTAATCATCTTTTACTCATATAGATTTTCCCAACACTTTCCACTGTCCCAAATTCTACAAACAAGAATAAAGCATTATTTTGTATCTTTAATTTCTCATTGTACATTTTAATCTCTTTTCTGGCACACCACTGTCTGTCTGAATTATACTCATGTGCCCATATACCTATGTTCTGTATTAGATTCTATAAAAAAAGGTATTTGAGGATATAATATGTTTATTACAATTTATTTTTTACAGAATCTGGTACAGTTTCTTACACAAAAAACATATTCAATAATATCTCCTGACTCAGTAAATCTGTAACAGGTTGTTAAAGGAAAGTTTCCTAACTTACTTTTTTTAAAAAATTTTATTGGAATATAGTTGCTTTACAATGTGTTAGTTTCTACTGTACAGCAAAGTGAATCAGCTATACGTATACATATATCCCCTCTCGATGTTACATTCCAAAGTAGCTTGTAAGATATAACTCTAAGCAGACATTTTATGGTAGATGATTGAGAGCTAGTTAGAGGATTCACCCATATCTAATATATAAAAGGGTCAGATTTGTCTGTAGAATTTTGTGAAGAAAGTATAATCGAAAAGACCTGCACTAAAATTTCAATCTCCAGCAAGGGGTAGAATGCAGGCCACTATCCCAAGTCCTCAGGATGCAGTACCACTTGACAGCTTATTATGTGTCTCCTGCCACTGAGATCGAGGGAGTTGATGTCTGACAAAGATGAGGTTGAGGACCTGGCTGGAGTAGGACTCTGTCTGGGAATGAACTGTACTTTTCTCTCAAGCCAGTCAAAGGGGTGTGAATTCCAGTGACCTCTTTAAAAGTTTTCCAGTTTCTGATGAATTCTGCCAGAGAGTGAAATGTCCTAGGAGTCTATCTTCAGATGCCAAAGTAGAAAGGGGTTTGGGAGCGTGTAGATGAAAGCTGGGCCTGGTCTACATTGAGAGAGTTGAAGCTGAAGGGGTCTTATATGGGACATGTGATCACAGACCACAAAAGCCCCAAAGCACTTTAAGATGATACCTGTTTGGTAAAACGTTTTGATTTTTCTTTCCCTTCCTCTCTTCTCTCAGATCAGCTCTGAGAAGGACAAAAATCTTTTATTGAAGGGAAAATATCAGATAGAAGAGAGCAGAAAAACCCCTAATCTACTTCTAAAACTGTAGGTTCTCACCTGCAACAGGCCTCAGCAGGAGGTGACGGAGACAATCTAATTGTCTTGTTTTTAAGAGCTTTCTTGAGATATAATTGACATAAAATAAACTACACAAATTGAAAGTGTAAAATTTAATAAGCTTGATAGATGCATGCTTCTGTAAGACCATAGCATAATCAAGATAGTCAATATATCATCACCTCCCAAAATTTCCTCATGCTACTTTGTAATCCTTTCCTCCTTCTTATCTTCACCCCACCTTGCCATCCCTAAATAACCACTAACCTATTATACTAGAGATTAGTTTGCATTTTCTTGAATTTTATATGAATGAAATCATATAGCATCTATTCTTTTGTGGGGAGGAGAGGTCTGGTCTCTTTTATTCCACAGAATTATTTGGAGGTTCATCCATGGTATTCTTGTATCAATGGTTTTTATCAATGTTTCACACATTTTTATTGCTAATATTTCATTTTTTAGGTATACCACAATTTATTCACCTGGTAGTAGACATTTAGATTAATTTTGTCTAGTACAAATATTTCTGCTATGAATAAATGTACATTTTTTGTAGGGATATATATTTCCTTTTTTTCTCTTGGGTAAATGCCTAGGAGCAGAATGGATGGGTCATATGGTTGGTATACGCTTGACTTTTAAAAAAGAACAACCTGGTAAACATTTCCCAAAGTGGTTGTATAATTTTCTATTCACACCAGCAGTGATTGAAAGAGTTCAAATAGCTCTGCATCCTCTTCAGTGCTTGACACAAATAGCTTTTTTTAACATTAACCATTTGAATGGGCATGTCATAGTATCACATTGTGATTTTAATTTTCCTTTCATGAAAAACTAATGATGTTGAGCATATTTTAATGTGTATATTTGCAATTTACCTAAAACTGAACATTTCAAATTATATAAGTTAGACAGTTTTTATGACTTTAAGTGACTCCAGGTCTGTCTGTTCCTTGATTAAACAACATTCCAGTCATAATTAAATGAATTTTTGTTCAGCTTATTATTTCAATAAATACCTCCTGGTTTAGTAACTCAGTAAACCTATAATATCTTGTTTAATTAGTTAAAAGTTGTATAGTTGTTAATGTGGCAGACTGTTAATCAAAGAAAGCTGCTTTTAGGAAACAATAGAGTAATTTTTGATTGTTATAGTACTAAGCAAGGCATTTGTGAGAAATTAAGCATATTACCATAAATAAATGGTGAAACTGCAGGATGATGTGAGGTCCACTGGATGTCTTTTAAATGTCCCAAAACAGGTTTCAGACAACTGCTTCAGACTGGAGGCACCACACTGAACATCACCCAACTAAGAAATGAAAATTAAACATTAAAATCAATAAAATATAACTGCAAAGTTGATTTCAAATTCTTCAGTGTGTATTAAACACCAATGTTGTATCTAGTAAGCTATGATACAGTAGAGGCTTCAAATCCATCACATATGTGTTTTAAATAATCTTATATATGTTCGATTTTTAAATCTGGGATAAGAAGGAACTTGTGTTACATAATCTTATATTTATTATATTTCATTCTATTAACCAATTATCCACACATTTTTCCCAAACTACTTGCTAACTTGACTCATAAAATCTCCTATAGTTACTCACTGATTCAATACAATTTTTTTTTCAGTAGTATTTTTAAAAAATGGGTTGAGGAGTCGACCCTGACAAGCAGCCACAAGATATTTCCAGTTTGATAAATGTAATTCCTTTGACATTACATTAGACCTTTTGCATTATTGAACTAACGAGGAAGAGAAATATAAGAATGGTGATTTAATATTAACCCTCAAAAGTAAGGTTTCAGCAGCATCCTTGCTGTCAGTCTATAAGGATGGTTGTAATAAATTGGAAAGAAACATCACTCTAAGAGCTCTCTTCATAAAAAAAGACAAAATAGTCACAAACTTGAAGTTTCTTTTTCCAATGTCCACATACTCTGAGAAAGTTTAATTAATTTTTTATATAATTTTTAATCAATTTTTACTTTGAGAAATGGAAATGCTAGAAAAGAAAAATGAATCCCAGTAGTTAGAACATTCTCAGAATGCTTTTTTTTTTTTCTGACCTAACATTGTTCCATAAATTTTACTAGCAAAATATTCAAAATTGAGTATGAGTTACTCTTTTCGTGTGGAAATCTGAGAATCATTGTCCTGTAATTAGCTAAAACAAGCTGATACTTCCCCTTTCAATTCCATACTGGAAGATCTATTCTACTATCCCCCACCCCTTTCCATTACTGTTACTCTCTTTTTCAACAGTGAAATACCTTGCTGCAACTGTCCACAATGCATAATCTCATTTGTCAATCCCAGAATATGTAGAAAGCGGTTTCAAATTTACTAATCCATACCAATACAGAAATCTTGCTAACTAGATTTCAGAACCTTTTAAAAAATATTTTTCTCTTTATACTGAAGGCATTATAGGCAAAATACAATGGTAATATGTTTACAAGTTACTTGGGTTGTTTCTTTGTCCCACCCTTCACTCTGGTTGTGCTATTCATTTGAAACACAGTTAGGCTAATTTGTTTTCCATTTTAACGTGTTTTTTTGTTTTTTGTTTTTTGTTTTTCCAGCGTCATTTATTTTATTTTATTGACTATATAAAACCTTAATGTGTATCCAAATGTCAAAACTATACCAAAAGAAGGGAGATCTGAGATGTTTTAGAACCATCATTCTTAGGTTTTGATTGTTAAAAGTAAAAACATATAAATTTCCTATTTCCCCTTCTTTCTTATGCAAATGGTAGCATACAATATACAACCTGTTGCTGTTTCACATTAGTTAATATAGAGCTTCTTCAGTTTTTCTAATAACAGTATAGACTCCAGTGTGTAATTATAGCGTAGATTTTTCAGCCAATATCCTATGTTTGTGATTATATTTTCCTCCAGTATCTTGCACTTATAAATAATGCAACAATAAATAATTTGGTGCATGTGAATTTTCATATAGTTTGAGATATTTTTTCATTCTAAAAATTGAAATTCCTAAATCCATATATTCTTTTAACATATATTAAAACATTATCTTTCTTAAGAGTTATAAAAGCTTATATTCCTAGCATCAATGTTTGAATGCTTGTATTTCTGTGAGAGAAAGACAGAGACAGAGAGATTTGTTTCAGAGATTTGACCTTTGCTCTAACTTCAGCGGCTTGACCTTATCCAGAACTGGTTAAGCAGTATTTATAAATCTGTTTTCTTGTGTCTGATGCTGGATCTTGAGGTACACAGCGAGAAGCAGCAAGGAGGGGAGGATACATGTCATGTCAGGGTGAAAGCAAGAACCCAAAGCACAAGCTATATAGCCCATGAGGAGAAGCTGAAACCTGTGTCACTTGTCGTTGTCTCTGCCCTCAGTGGCTTGGGTGTTCTACAGAAGCTGTGCTTTGTCACAGAGATAACACATACCCAACTTAGGAGTTAGTGAAGCCAAAAAAGGAACAAAGGAAACGTGAAGCAACTGCAGGCCCAGCTGCAGCCTTATATAAAAAAGAGGAGTCAGGCCATCAGCAACAAGGTGTGAGAGCTACAAAATGGCTTCAGCTTCACAGCCATCCTCAAATCTCTCACAGGAGTCTCTCCTATAACCCACCCTAAACAGAAACATACAGGAAAGGAAATCATAGAGAATGTATTTCAGCATAGCCACGTTGACACGTCACAAGACGACATAAGGATTCTATACCAGCGTTTTCTATTTTCAAACTGAGTTCTCAAGTTCTGTGCTATGTAATTATGATCAGAAGATAATTAGAGACTTCTTTCCATGACTTTTGAGTGTAAGTATAGTAGAAGCTGCCATGTCCAGGCAATTGAGGAAAATGCATTTGCAAAGAAATTATGTCTAACCAGAATTAGTAATATCTAGCATGGTACTTAGCCCAGTGGCAAAAAGTAAGCACTCAGTTAGTACAAATTAAATGAATGACTAGATTGGGGAAAGTGGAGAAAGGAGAAGAAACAGTCATAATGGATATGAAAGCAAGGCAAATGGTGCCAGAAACTTGATGGTCCTGGGGAAACAGAAGAATAGCTGAAAACCAAATATCCTGAAGTCATAGCTAAAAGCCTAGTGAATCAAACCCTGGATTTTCACATGGCACTTGTAATCTGATAAATAGATGGTCTTTTTGTTTGTTCATTTTAAACTTCCTTTTATATCTTTACGTTAACAGGAATGTTTACAAAATATTCTGTGGATTTAGTGTTTTCTAAAATATGCACTGAAAAATTCTTGTCTTTGTTTTCTACATCACTCATTTGCACAGATTTGTAAAATACTTGCATTAGTCAAGAAATTAACTTTCTTCTATTCAGTAAACATTATGAATCAAGCAACTGTCCTTTAGATCTATTGCTTGAATAGCAAATAAAAAATATTTTCTGGAGAATTTTGAGTAAATTCTTAAATTTATAATTTTCTTGGCTTATATTTTTTTAGAAAGATTTATTTTAGAAATGAGCCAATTACCATAGTTTGTCTAGGGAAACTTTCAGTACACATGAAAGCTGGTAATACTTAAAATTTTATTGTTAATAATAGATTACCACAATAAGATAGGAGATATGATCAGAGACCATGAATTGCTCTAACAGAAAATACTATGAGATAACATTTTGACCCGGATTCCTATTTTGATGAAGTGTGCAAACACGCTGTGTCAGAGTAAATTTATTTTAAAAGTCAATAGTGATAAGTGATGGGTGAAAAGTGCAAATCCATCTTTGTGAGCAACAGAGTTTTAATAGAACTAATCTATATGGTCAAGAGAATAGCACATGTCCCAGTAATGGTTCATGCAAGGGGAAAGATGGGAATTAGTTTTTCAAAAGGCATAAAGAAAAAAATGAAAAGTTAGTCATATTTTATCTTAAATATCATAAAGTATTCTATGCATTAGCCTTTGAAGTTTCCTGTTTCTTCATTGATTATTCAGTGTAATTATAACCATACATTAAATAAGGTCACTTAGGATATAACTGAATATAGTAAACTTGAATTTAGCTTTGGAGCTTCACTCTAAAATGGAAATGAGTGTGGTTACTTAGAAAAAAAATTCTCAAACCAATTAACATATTCCCATTGTTTCCTTTATGACACCAATTGCCATTAAAGCACTGTGCAAAATTTTACTGCACATCACATAATAGAAAAGTTCTTGCCATCTAACTTTAAGATGTAGAAGGATTATCATTATAAGTATTTCCAGCATTCTGAATCGTACCTTAAACATTTCTCACCAAATGAAACACATAAACCAGTTATAACTGCCAAGGCACCCTTTTATATCTTATATGTTGACTCCATGAGGAGAAATAGTAGCATGATTACTCAAAAAACATCCAGAGAACAATTTTGATCAGCTTTTTGATCCTGTATCTTCATTCTGTGAGAACTAAAACGTTTACTTACTTTCTCACTTCAATTGTCCTTATTCTGGAGTACCAAACTCCATGTGGGCTGCCTGTCCAATACTGGGACTTTAATTTTATGTCAGTGATGAAAAGCCATTTCACTCCTTAACTCTTATTATCATGTGGAACGTTTCAGCCTTAAACATTTCAGTCCTGTGGGACTCGTGAATGCGAAACTCATTGGCTTTCAGAGCTGGATGGTTTGGGCACCCATACCTCAGGTGAGAGCCTTAAAAGTTTGGGCTTTATGTGTGTTGCCCAAACTCTTTATTCTCCAGGGAGAAACTGGGAGTTTGGGGTTCTCTCCTAACTGTAAGACTCTGTGACAGGGGTGGAATTTATGGCCAGACTGTATCTCAGCCTTTCCTACCTGCTTCCATGTGGTTGTTTTCTAGTCATCTGACATGTAGGAGTCTTTCAGTTAGTTTCTGGATTTCTCTCAGAGAAGATTGATCAATGTGTAGTTGTACATTCAGCAGGTCTGTAGGAAGAGGGAAAATTAAGAGCCTCCTATCCTGCTACCTTGATACATGCCCAAAACAAAACAAAACAGCACAAAACTTCCCCTCTCTTTTTACATTTTCTTTGGTAGTGCCTTCCCACTCTGATGCTAGATTTGGCTGTGGGACTTGCTAATGCGATAATAACAAATGTGATACAAGTAGAGCTTTCCAATTAATTGCACTTGGCAACTCTCTCTTGTGACAATTAGAATCATATTGAGTAGTCTATCACATTCATGTAAACAAAATCAGACTAGGTTATTGGATTATGCGAAGCATGCGACCAGTATCCCCTGTTACCTTGGGCAATAGCCCACAAATCTCCAAACATGTGAGAAAGACCATTCAAGATAAGCCATCCCCCAGCAAACTCTCCAGCTGACTGCAAACACATGGGAAAGTGCAGACCAAAAAAAACAGTAGACAGACATATCATAGATTTGAGGGAAAAAAAAAATATGGTTCTGGTTTTAATCCACTAAATTTGGGGGTGTTTTATGAAGCAAAAACTAACAGTTATATCAAAGAGGCTTTCCCTTACCTTCCTAGAATAGTATATCCAATACTCTCTAAAATGTCATTTTGTTTTAAATTATCTTCATAGCTTTTGTAACCATCTGATTTTTTGTTTGTTTCTTTTTTCTCTCATTTCCTCCACTATATTGTAAGCTCTCAGAGAGCATGATTTGACCTGGCTTTTTCATTCATATCTCCCAGAACCTATAGCAGTTTTTGACAAATACTAAGAATTCAATGAATATTTTTTGAAATAATGAAGAAATGAAAAGTGTATTTGTAATCATAACACACTGTCAATATCATTCTTTAATACATTTGCTCATTCTATATGAGTTTTCCCAGAAAAAAATTTGAATCTTTTCCAGATATAATTAAGGTGTTTGATAAGTATTATTACCTTATTCTTCTATAGATGAATTATTTTTTGTTTTGAAGCCCAACTTTACCAAGTAGTGAACACTACAGATCTTTTAATTTGTGGCTCTTGAGCCTCTGCATTTTGAATAAGAAAGAAGATGAAATGAATTTGGGCAGTACAAAGTATTAAAAAGATATATTTACTACCCCTCTTTATTTTTCATTGTCCAAGCATCATCTGAGAAGTTCCTTTTTATATCTGATTTTTGGATACAAATCAGTGTCAGTCTCAGAAACATCCTCAACTTCTACCATTAAATTCCCTCTTTCTCTCTTTTTCTCCCTTTATACTTTCTCTCCTAGTTGTGAGGCACTCTAGAACTGCAGAAAATTCAAAAATTCAGCAGGGTTGTGTTGGTCTTTTTACCCTCCCCAGTTTTTTGGGATTTTTAAAAAGGAATTTATTTATTTATTATTTATTTATTTATTTATTATTTATTTATTTATTTATTTATTTATTTTTGGCTGTGTTGGGTCTTCATTGCTGCTCACGGGCTTTCTCTAGTTGTGGTGAGTGGGGGTTACTCTTCGTTGCAGTGCGTGGGCTTCTCATTGCAGTGACTTGTTGCAGAGCATAGGCTTCAGGTGCACGGGTTTCAGTAATTGTGGCACACGGGCTCAGTAGTTGTGGCTCAGGGGTTCTAGAGCACAGGCTCTAGAACGTGGCACACAGGCTTAGTTGCTCTGTGGCATGAGGGGGTCTTCCCGGACCAGGGCTTGAACCTGTGTCCCCTGCATTGGCAGGCAGACTCTCAACCACTACACCACCAGGGAAGCCCGTACCCTCCCCAGTTTTACTTTGCTTTACATAGAAAATTATTTTATACCCTATGTAGTCATGCTGCTAGGATATTCAGAAAATCTGTGAAGTTATCTAAGAACCCACTTTATGGAAACCCAGTAACAATGTCTATCCTCTTCCCTTGAGGCATGTTTATGTAAGCAAAATCTCTAGGATCATGCTATTACTTTGGGCATAAGTCTGTCTTGAGATTCAGTTTCCTGTGAGTTTCCCAGTTTCAGTTATTCCCTTGCAGGCTCAGCCTAATGGATAAAGTTCTGCTTAGGGACAAGCTTCTTTGCCAACTCTTCCATTTTTTTCTTATAACTTTCCCCTTACTCACTTAGTCCAGGGGTAAGGCAGATTCTCTCTTTTTATCATTCCAATCTTTGTGAATACATATTAATTAGACCCAAATCACCAAATATTCTTATTTTTAATATATATGTATGTATCACAGATAAAAATCAAGATCAAGCTAAATAACTTTCCTCAACAGACTACTAAGTCTTCAATCAATTCAGCCACTCTAAATATCATGATAGGCTTATCTTAACAAATTATTCAATCTAACTAAGTCATTCTCAATACCAATCCATCCCAGAAACTTATATTTACATCTATGTGTGTTGGAAATCACAGATACTATCAATGTTTCTCAGAGTACAATACCTGATTCTCCTGTAATCATCTGGATGCTATTTAAAAATGCAAACTCCTGATTCACGCCCCAGAAATACTTAGTGAGAATCACAAGGATGGAGGAAGAGGGATCTGATTCTTATACACTTTAAAAATGAATGCATTAAAAAATGTACAATGTACATAAGAGTAAGTCTTTTAAAAATATTTAGATGATGCAATTAGCCCACTAACAATTACACATGTACTTGAAGTTGTTTACATGTGGTATAAAGAATTCAATTCTATTCTTTCCTTCAAGGTAGAGCAATGGCTTGCCCTAACAAAAATGTTATCCAAGTATCAAGAATGCAATAACCACAGAGTGCAGAGATGCAGTGGAGCCTTCCAGACACTTGAACATAATATCATATTGCTACTGCTCTATGGAATTTATAATTTCAGACACTACTAATTACATCTGAATAATTCAGTTTAACTAATATGGGAGTTCTTATTATTAGCGTACTTGACGTGATTAGTTTCAAGATCCTGACCTTCGCTTACTTCCCTGGACTTCATATTTTAGAAACAGATTTAATTTATAAACTTGTTCTAAACAAATCTGTGTTTGAAGTTATGTGCATGCAATCATTCAACTCACTGAATGATTGACATTAAGCACCATTTTATTTCTGGAATTGTCTTAAACACATGTGAAATTCAGACAAAAGTCTTTGAATAAAGTAGACAGAGTAATTATGGAAATACTTGTTGAGCTTGCAATATTAATTATTTAGCCTCTATTACAGTTTATAGTCTAAAGCCAGTCAACACAAACCATTAGGAAATGGGTTTTGGATTCACACTTCCTTGTTGCAGATTTCAGCCATGTCACAGTGTTAAACTTCTTTAATTGTCAATTCCTAATACAGATGGTTTGAGGACAGAGTGAGTTATTAGTGAAACACATAGTTAATGCTCACTCAATGATAGCTATTACTAGGCCCTGGAGGTGTTTTCCTATAGTTATATTCTTTATATATTCCAAAGTAGCTAATATATATATATATATATCTGTTTAATATGGACACTTCTAGCTCTCCCATTGTGTGTCACACACATATCTGAGCTTTCATTGACTATGTTCCCCTCATTTGATGTAATAAGAAAACAAAATGATGAAGCTGTAAAGATTTTTCGAAGGACAGAAGAGAATCTTACATAAACCTGTGACATCGAGTTTTTTAAGGACACAATGACTATTATTGGAAGTATAAGTATCATTTATAATTATTCAGGTACTTTAAAACATCTCAAAAAAAAAAAACCCACCTCTGTTTGCTTCGGTTTCCATTTTACAAGTGAATGCCTTAACAAATAATCAGTATCTTTTATAAGCAGAGACTCTGATCATCACAGCTGTGGCCACAGAGCCAACAGACACAGTGGGCTACTCTATTACCATGTGATGTGCATATTCAGGTGTAAAAAATCCAAAAGGTGAAATTCATCTAGCTTCCACTCTGAAGTGATGGTGTGTTATAATAAAGAAGAACATGATAAAGAACTACAGAATCTCAACCATCTTATTAACTACATTAAAGGGAGAGAATTGTAATATCAGGTAACAAGAGGAAAAATATGATATTCGTCAGTGAATTTGTATAAAATGTAGTAGTATGTATTATCATGTGAATGAGATAGGATTTTTTTTTTTTTTAAACAAAGAACAGGGCTTCCCTCATGGTGCAGTGGTTAAAACTCCACCTGCCAATGCAGGGGACACGGGTTCTAACCCTGGTCCGGGAAGATCCCACATGCCAGAGCAACTAAGCCCATGTGCCACAACTACTGAGCCTGTGTGCCACAACTACTGAAGCCTGCATGCCTATAGCCCACGGTCCACAACAAGAGAAGCCAGCACAGTGAGAAGCCTGTGCACCACAACAAAGAGCAGGCCCCGCTCACTGCAACTAGAAGAAAGCCCACGCAGCAGCAAAGACCCAACACAGCCAAAAATAAATAAATAAATTTATTAAAAAAAACTAAACAAAAAAACAAACAATGTAGACTTCTAATTTTGTAACCTGTGACTTAAAGTAAAAGAAATCACATTTTTCATTTTCCTCAGGTTATTCCAGCTAACTTCTAATTTACCAGCCAAATCGGTTTCCCAAATTCGAATGTCTGTTTATGCTAACAATGTATAGAGTAATGTAATTACTTAATCCATTCATTATATGGGATAAAGATAGTACAGTTAAAATGTCAAATAGAATCAAGGCTATCTGAATGATAAATACTTTCAATTGTAATTTTTCCTTTCCCAAAAGAGACATGAAGGTATAATTTCCTGCATGCATGAAATGTTTTGTATTAGCTTCTGAAAATAAAAGTCTCAGGAACCATTTCAAAGTACAAAGTACTTCATATTCGTGACTTTGGACAAGTTCTGTAATCTTTCAGGGCCTCAGTTTCCTCATCTCCAAAGTGAGAATTATAAGCCACTGTCCACTCACCATATTATTAATCAAAAGTTTTATGAGTCCAGAAAACAATCAGTTTTTTAAGTAAGGAAAGATGCAGTGAGATTTTTCAATTTAATGAGATTTAAGCAATTACAATATTAAATTGATTAACCTTGAAAGCTGAAATTTAATTAAAAAGTGTTTTATAGAAAAATGGTAAAAACCACAACTCAGTAAACTTATATTTTGCCCACATATGCTTGGAGCAACTCTGCTTTTGTCTCCTGCAGAAACCATGCATCTCTTGGAAAGCACATGACCCAGCAGCAAGGAGGTGTCAAAAGGAAGACAACCTGTCCAGAGCCTATTATAATTATTCTGTGAAAGTTTTCAATAGCAATATATCCAGCCAGGATGGAGACTGGGAATGAGAAAGAAAAGTGAATCAACATTTTATCTGCAAAACACATACAAATATACACATACACACACAGAGTAGATGTGATTTTAGTAATCTCCGTAGGTCAAAAATAAAACAGTTTTCTGTAAAACCCGTATAAAATGGATAATTTGAAGATGAGAACCTAAATTTTAAGTGACACATAGTATTGATTCTTTCAACAGATATCTTTGAGTGTTTAATATATTAGATACTTGACATATATCTGTGAACAAAACATCAAAGATCCCAGCTCTTGTAAGGATGTACATTCTAGGAAAGGAGGTAGCTAAGAAATAAGTAGTAGTCACAGTATACAAATTATATATAATGTTGAAAGCAAATAAGTACTTGGAAAATAGAGGGAGAGAGGAGAGAGAGGAATGAGAGACAGGGAGAGAATGGGTAGATGAAGGGGATTGAAAATATACTTTCTGACCACAATCAGCTGCATGTAATATAGGCATGGAATAGTCAGGGAGGTAAATTTAATTAGGTTTTTCAAAATGTGTATGTGAAACCAGAAAGGGAAAGTGCTCTGGGGATGTAGGCAAAGGATGATTATCATGACTGACCATAGGATTAAACTTAGTAAGCAAGACAGAGAAGTCATCAAAGCAGCAAAGAACAGTTGAAAAAAAGTGTTGTGTAGAATCCATGAAATATATGTTTTGTAGATCAAGGAATATCTTAAATGAGGGAATAATAGGGAATACACTATTGTAAACCTGGATCCTTACATAAAATGAAGCTTGCATATATTGGTAATGTATAACATAATAAAGATTCTTGTCTAAAAAGTAAAATTGTATTTCTATAAAAATAATAAAACAATAATAAAATAATATAGTACACAACTGAGTATTTTCATTAGGAAAAATAAAATTATTAAAATCATGCCAAATTGAACCCAACACATGAAATAAACATTTTAATATTTTATTTGTAATTTGACATTGGTCACTGAGATGACATTGGAAGTTTGCATTTGTTTTTCTTACTTATATCGACTGGCATTTTGCAGATATGGAAACAAAGGCATGGGTAAAGAAATGGCTTGCTGATAGAGTTTCCAGGACTTAGACTCAGAGATTGACCCTTGCTAGTGCTTTCGAGAAGAAAACCACAAGTCCTCCCTGATAGATATGTTCAACCTCATCTCTTTGTATCACTGTGTGAGAAGAGCAACAGACATAAGAAAACTTAATTGTAGTGCCTAATGATAGGAGTTCTCCTATGCAGATGACTTAAACTATTATTCACGTTATTGTTTTATGTAACATTATAATTGTATGTAATATTTAAAGACATACCAAAAATAAATAATAGTTAAAAAATTAACACCTTGAGGGAATAAAATTCTGAATATGCTATTGTTTGTTATTTTAGATGAAGAAAGAGGAACTGTCAAATACCTTGAAATTGACTTTTGATTAATTGCATTTTTGCCAATCTCCATAACAAAAAGTGTGATGTTTCTTATAGCAAAGATGTCAATGATTGTTTTCCTAACAGATGCAGTGGTGTCCAGCTTCATGCAATCCTGACACCCTCTCTGAATACAACACAATATATCATTTTTCAATTTTACTATAACAAGAATCCTTCAATGTAATTTTTTCTTTTTGTAATGTGCTAAATAGAGGTGAAACTATTTTGTTTCCTAATCCACAGTGAGTTTGCATTTAAAAGAATAAAGATTAATATTAGACCTTCTGATTGAAATGCAGTTTAAACTTTGTGTCATGTTTTGAAACATACTAAAATCTTCAGCTAAAATTGATATAACTACATATTTGTATTCAGCCAAATAATTTTAAAAAGAAAAAAGTAGTCTTTTTTACTGCATTTCAAAAAAACTCTAAAATCATCAATGACAAGGTTAACATTTCAGGGCATTCAATCTGTCTTCTGAATATGCATTGTCAGGCAAGCCCTAGATACCACCAAAATATGTTTCCCTAATAGTAAATCATCATCATGATTGCCATTATTGATCTGTAGAACCAGTAACTGAATCTATCCATGGGATTCAACACCATCTATCTTGATATTATATAGTCCCATCCTCCTGCCTAAACCCATTAAACTGTCATCTGTGGGTTTACATCATTTTTATTTGAGGGGCCTAGTGAAATTTTGCACTTTTCTTGTTTTCTAAACAAGAAAAACTGTCTCATCAGGAAAATTTCATTGTTTCCTGTTATTATCTGTTACCAAGATTGGAGGTCATAATAACTTTTAACGTAAGTATAACCATTAACACAACATAGCATGGTATATATAGTATGCATGTTTATTTTCATGTCTATACATATACATATATGAGTGTAAAATGTGATGCTAATTTAAACCTATTGGAACATGGGAAATATTACATATATATCGAATCAATTAAGAATTGGAGAATACTATTTAAATACTGTAACCTATCTCTCCAAAACCATTAAATAGTAATAAAGGAAAGATATTACATATAAATTATGTAGTTAATAACAGACTTGAGGATGTGGGGAGAGGGAAGTGTGAGGTGTGATAGGGCGGGAGAGAGACATGGACATATATATACTAACAAATGTAAGGTAGATAGCCAGTGGGAAGCAGCCGCATGGCACAGGGAAACCAGCTCGGTTCTTTGTGGCTGTCTGGAGGGGTGCGATAGGGAGGGTGGGAGGGAGGGAGACAAAGAGGGAAGAGATATGGGGACATATGTATATGTATAACTGATTCACTCTGTTATAAAGCAGAAACTAACACACCATTGTAAAGCAATTATACCCCAATAAAGATGTTAAAAAAAATAAATAAATAAAAATAAATAAATTAAAAAAAAACAAAAACAAAAAACAATGGTGGGTTAAACTGCAAGTGCCTTAGCATGAATCAAGGGAGTGGTACCAACTGTATAGTAGTTACTGCATTCTCCACCACCGCACACCTTCAGGAAAATAAAAAAAAGCCAGTTTCATTTAAGCAGTCTTTAATGGAGCAATAAAACTGATCAACTTTTATGTTAAATTTCACCCTTTGAGTACACTTTTTTTTTAATATTCTGTGTGACAAAAGGGAACTACACATTAAGTACCTCTGCTGCATCCAGAAATACAATGGTTGTCTTGAGGAAAAGCACATGTGATGATTTGAGTTGCATGCTGAACTAGCCGCTTTTTTAAAATGAAACCTCATCGTTCCTTGTAAGAACAACTGGAAGATAAACTATGGTTTTCTAGACTTGAAAATTTGGCAGACTTTCTTTTTTCTTTTTTTGAAAATGAGCCAAGTAGTTCTGCAACTTCCAGGAAAATAACTGACAGTAAAATTCAACCTTTCAGGTGAAAATCAGAATTTTGGAAAATCTGTATCCACCGCTGTTAGTTTGACAGCTTCCCAAAACACAAAGAATTCTGATGAGATTGGTGGCAATATTAGCAAATGTGATTTTTTGATATTGTGTAATGAAGTGTGCCAACATTTGAAAGATCCACAGAGCTCAGTGAACTATTTTCCAAATGACCAGTGCATGAGGTTACAAAATCATCCATGCATTAAAGGTTGGTGAAAGGTGTGAGAGAGACATTAAACTTTAATGTAACAGTATGAAACATTCATCGAGAAGGGGAACTGCTCAGTTGAGGTGACCGGGGACTGAGCTTTTCAGATCCTTCTGGGGTTTTCCACCCAGCTTTTACCAAGGCCTCCCATGCTGTGAAGAATTTCATTACGAAGAATCAATGGCTCTTAACACCCAGGAGGGAATACACCAAGAAAAGAATTGAGAACCGTTATAGAAATACCGGCCAAGAACTCAAGGAGGACTCACTGGAACCATCAATGGAAGAAATACTTAAAATTGATCAGATAGGGTGACTTCCCTGTTGGTCCATTGGGTAAGACTCCACTCTCCCAATGCAGGGGGCCTGGGTTTGATCCCTGGTTGGGGAATTAGATCCTGCATTCATGCCGCAACTTAGAGTGCACACACTGCAACTAAGAATTCACATGCCACAACTAAGAAGTCCACATGCAAAAACTAAAAATCCTGCATGCTGCAACAAAGATCCCGTGTTCTGCAACTAAGACCCGGCACAGCCAAAATAGAAATAAACAAACAAACAAACAAACAAATAAATAAATAAATAGAAAAAAATAGAAAAAAAATAAAGTTGTATACCTTTGGAGAGTAGATAGTTTCTAAAATTTCCTCAGCTCTAACGTTTTATAATTAAATTTTTGTCTGATTGCAAGCGTAACAGTGAAGATGGGTAGGAAGGAATGCCAGCCTGTTGAATGGAATTTCCCTCAAATAAGCCTGTTTTATGACACCAGTTCACTCATTCATTCACTCAGCATGTATTGAATGTTTGCTCTGTGCAAAGGCATTTTAGGCATCACAGTGGAGTGAGCGCCCCTTCCATAGACTCTCCTGCAGCACTCAGAGAAGTCTTGGACTGGTTTGCCTGTTATGGAATGGGGCTTGGTGATAGAAGCCTGGTTTGTCCTCCACTGATAAAACTAAGACATACTCATATTAGTTTATAGGCATCTTGAAGCCGTGGGATAGTAGCACACATGAATCTTACCATTTTTGCCTGGGATTAATGATATAAAGGCTTTGGATTTGGGTTTGGAAAATGGGTGCAATTATGGGCGTGTTGGTTCTACATATATATGGACATCACATGTCATCAGCCTGCAGCTACCTGCCATTCCTCACTACTCCTTGTTTTCACAAACCAAACAAGTACCTTCTTATCTCTCCCGTGGATAAGCTCTTGACAGTGGCACTAGGGCCTCCCTCAATAAGTACATCATTGGCTAAACCAGTGTTTTCTCAGATATGCTCATTGAACAGCCCTTAAGGTGGATTGACATTCCACTGCCTAGAATAGAATATGGTGTTCTTTAGAAATCGGGGGGAAAAAATAGGCCACCAGATGTAATTTCTTTAATTTAAATTGTTTATATATATATATGTATATATATATATATATATATATATATATATATATATGAACAGTTGTTATATATGTGTATGTATACTTGTTCATATATATGAATGATTTAAAATTGAAGATATACATATATATATACACACATATATATAAAAATAGGCCACCAGATGTACTTTCTTTAATTTAAATTGTTTATATATATATGTGTGTGTATGTATGTATATATATATATATGAACAGTTATATATGTGTATGTATACTTGTTCATATATATAAACGATTTAAAATTGAAGATACATATATATACACACACACATATATATATGTATATTTAAATTTTGGCTTCTGTTAGCAAGTAGTAAATTAAATTATTGGCAGATCCATACTGCAGGGAAGTAACCAATCAGATTTCATTCAATAGCTTGCTTTTTTGTAGATTTATGGTTGTGATTTTATATCTGCAGGTATGTTTGCTAAAGAAAATATTTCTACCACTTTACACAAAATTAAATTCATTTACTACCAAAAAAAAAAAAAGAATTGGAGAATACTATTTAAATACTGTAACCTATCTCTCCAAAACCATTAAATAGTAATAAAGGAAAGATATTACATATAAATTATGTAGTTAATACATTTTCCTGGGGTTAAAATAAGATATCATGGAGTATGAAATCAGGATTTTTCCCTTCCTTCATTTCCAAAGACTCTCAGGGATTCATTAATGGATTTCAATGTGTGCATGGATATATTGACAACGCATGCAAAAGATGTTATCTACGTGCATCTCTGCTAATTGGTGAGGAAAAAATCAAGTTTTCAATATCTCAGGAGATATCATGATCTATAAATTATTAAGAGATACAGGATAACTAAAAACATTTTTAATTTAAAGGATAATTATAAAAATCAATTTGCTGAAAATTAAAATGTAGCATATTTTACTTAGTTTACACTAAAAACTTTGAAAGTAAACAATGACAATTAGTTTAATATCAAAATGAAACATAAAACACTGCACAGCTGTAGCCTAAAGCTCATTGCATGAAATGTGTTAGAAGTGTTCAGAGTAAAACAAATAGATATTGCAAGTAAAGAAAAAGAAATGTATCTATATCTCTATATCATCTATCTTTCCATCTATCTATCTATGCATCTATGTAAAAGTTAGTATAATATATAACCTTTGGCTTATGAGTAACTTTTTATGGTTTTGCCTATATTTTCTCCATTCCATGATTATAAATTACTTTTTATCCTTATAAAAGTATAAATATTGCCGCTACAATACAGTGCACTTGTCAATTATATTTCATAGGTGATGAAACTTTGAATTTTTATTTTATTTATTTATTATTTACTTCTTTCACATCTTGATTAGAGTATAATTGCTTTAAAATGGTGTGTTAGTTTCTGCTTTATAACAAAGTGAATCAGCTATACATACACATATGTCCCCATATCTCTTCCCTCTTACATCTCCCTCCCACACTCTGTACCCGGCCACTCTACCTGGTCGCAAAGCACCAAGCTCATCTCCCTGTGCTATGCAGCTGCATCCCACTAGCTATCTATTTTACACTTGGTAGTATATATAAGTACATGCCACTCTCTCACATCATCCCAGCTTACCCTTCCTCCTCCCTGTGTCCTCAAGTCCATTCTCTATCTCTGCATCTTTATTCCTGTCCTTCAGAATCTTTTTTTTTTTTTTTTTAGATTCCAAATATATGTGTTAGCATATGGTATTTATTTTTCTCTTTCTGACTTATTTCACTCTGTATGACAGACTCTAGGTCCATTCACCTCCTTACAAATTACTCGATTTTGTTTCATTTTATGGCTGAATTAATATTCCATTGTATATATGTGCCACATCTTCTTTATCCATTAATCTGTCAATGGACAATTAGGTTGCTTCCATGTCCTGGCTAATGTAAATAGCACTGCAATGAAGATTGTGGTACATGTCTCTTTTTGAATTATGGTTTTCTCAGGGTATATTCCCAGTAGTGGGATGGCTGGGTCATATGGTATTTCTGTTTTTAGTTTTTAAGTAACCTCCATACTGTTCTCCATAGTGGCTGTATCAATTTATGTTCCCACCAACATTGCAAGAGGTTTCCCTTTTCTCCATACCCTTTCCAGCATTAATTCTTTGTAGATTTTTTGATGATGGCCATTCTGCCCAGTGTGAGGTGATACCTCATTGTAGTTTTGATTTGCATTTCTCTAATGATTAGTGATATTGAGCATCTTTTCATGTGTTTGTTGGCAATCTGTATATCTTCTTTGGAGAAATGTCCATTTAGGTCTTCTGCCCATTTTTGGACTGGGCTGTTTGTTTTTTGATATTGAGCTGCATGAACTGCTTGTAAATTTTGGAGATTAATCCTTTGTCAGTTGCTTTGTTTGCAAATATTTTCTCCCATTCTGAGGGTTGTCTTTTGTCTTGTTTATGGTTTCCTTTGCTGTGCAAAAGCTTTGAAGTTTCATTAGGTCCCATTTTTTTATTTTTGTTTTTATTTCCATTTCTCTAGGAGGGGAGTCAAAAAGGATCTTACTCTGATTTATGTCATAGAGAGTTCTGCCTATGTTTTCCTCTAAGAGTTTTATAGTGTCTGGCCTTACATTTAGGTCTTTAATCCATTTTGAGTTTATTTTTGTGTATCGTGTTCAGGAGTGTTCTAATTTCATTCTTTTACATGTAGCTGTGCAGTTTTCCCAGGACAACTTTTTGAAGAGGCTCTCTTTTCTCCACTGTATATTCTTGCCTCCTTTATCAAAAACAAGGTGACCATATATGGGTGGGTTTATCTCTGGGCTTTCTATCCTGTTCCATTGATCTATATTTCTGGTTTTGTGCCTGTACCATACTGTCATGATTACTGTAGCTTTGTAGTATACTCTGAGAAGTCAGGGAACCTGAACCCTCCAGCAACGTTTTTCTCAAGATTGTTTTGGTTATTAGAGGCCTTATATGTTTCCATACAAATTGTGAAATTTTTTATTCTAGTTCTGTGAAAAATGTCATTGGTACTTTGATAGGGATTGCATTGAATCTGTAGATTGCTTTGGGTAGTATAGTCATTTTCAAAATGTTGATTCTTCCAATCCAAAACATGGTATATCTCTCCATTTATTTGTATCATCTTTAATTTCTTTCATCAGTGTCTTATAGTTTTCTGCATAAAAGTCTCTTGTCTCCTTAGGCAGTTTTATTCCTAGGTTTTTTTATTCTTTTGTTGCAATGCTAAATGGGAATGTTTCCTTAATTTCTCTTTCAGATTTTTCATCATCAGTGTAGAGGCACGCAAGAGATTTCTGTTCATTAATTTTGTATCTTGCTACTTTACCAAATTCACTGATTAACTCTAGTAGTTTTCTGGTAGCAACTTTAGTATTCTCTATGTATAGTATCATGTCATCGGCAAACAGTGACAGCTTTACTTCTTTTTCTATTTGGATTCCTTTTATTTATTTTTCTTGTCTGACTGCTGTGGTTAAAACATCCAAAACTTTGCTGAAAATAGTGGTGAGAGTGGACAATCTTGTCTTGTTCCTGATCTTAGAGGAAATGTTTTAAATTTTTCACCATTGAGAATGATGTTGGCTGTGGGTTTGTCATATATGTCCTTTATTATGTTGAGGTATGTTCCCTCTATGCCTTCTTTCTGGAGCTCTTTATTGTAAATGGGTGTTGAATTTTGTCAAAAGCTTTTTCTGCATCAATTGAGATGATCATATGTTTTCTCAACTTCAACTTTTTAATATGGTGTATTACATTGATTGATTTGCATATATTGAAGAATCCTTGCATTCCTGGGATAAACTCCATTTGATCATGGTGTATGATCCTTTTAATGTGCTGTTGGATTCTGTTTGCTAGTATTTTGTTGAGTATTTTTGTGTCAATGTTCAACAGTGATATTGGTCTATAGTTTTCTTTCTTTGTGACATCTTTGCCTGGATTAGGTATCACAGTGATGGTGGCCTTGTAGAATGAGTTTGGGAGTGTTCCACCCTCTGTTATATTTTGGAAAAGTTTGAGAAGGATAGGTGCTAGCTTTTCTCTAAATGTTTGATAGAATTCTCCTGTGAAGCCATCTGGTCCTGGGCTTTTGTTTTCTGGAAGATTTTAATCACAGTTTCAATTTCAGTGCTTGTGATTGGTCACTTTATATTTTCTATTTCTTCCTGACTCAGTCTTGGAAGGTTGTGCATTTCTAAGAATTTGTCCATTTCTTCCAGGTTGTCCATGTTATTGTCATATAGTTGCTTGTAGTACTCTCTCATGATCCTTTGTATTTCTACAGTGTCAGTTGTTATTTCTCCTTTTATATTTCTAATTCTACTGATTTGAGTCTTCTCCCTTTTTTTCTTGATGAGTCTGGCTCATGGTTTATCAATTTTGTTTATCTTCTCCAAGAACCAGCTTTCAGTTTTATTAATCTTTGTTATTGTTTCCTTCATTTCTTCTTCATTTTTTTCTGATCTGATATTTATAATTTCTTTCCTTCTGTTCACTTTGAGGTTTTTTGTTCTTCTTTCTCTGATTGCTTTAGGTGTAAGGTTAGGTTGTTTATTTGAGATGTTTCTTGTTTCTCGAAGTAGGATTGTGTTGCTGTAAACTTCCCTCTTAGAAATGCTTTTGCTGCATCCCATAGGGTTTGGGTCATTGTGTTTTCATTGTCATTTGTTTCTAGGTATTTTTTGATTTCCTCTTTCATTTCTTCAGTGATCTCTTGTTTTTTAAGTAGTGTATTGTTTAGTCTCCATGTGCTTTTATTTTTTACAGTTTTTTTTTTTTTCCTGTTATTGATATCTAGTCTCATAGTGTTGTGGTTGGAAAAGATACTTGATATGATTTCAATTTTCTTAAATTTACCAAGGATGGATTTGTGACCCAAGATATGATCTACACTGGAGAATGTTCCATGAGCTCTTGAGAAGAAAGTGTATTCTGTTGTTTTGGGATGGAATGTCCTATAAATATCAATCAAGTCCATATTGTTTAATGTATCATTTAAAGCTTGTGTTTCCTTATTTATTTTCATTTTGGATGATCTGTCCATTGGGAAAGTGGCGTGTTATAATCCCCTACTATGATTGTATTACTGTTGATTTCCCCTTTTAAGGCTGTTAGCATTTGCCTTATGTATTGAGGTGCTCCTATGTTGTGTGCCTAAATATTTACAATTGTTATATCTTCTTCTTAGATTGATCCCTTGATCATTATGTAGTGTCCTTCTCTGTCTCTTGTAATAGCCTTTATATTAAAGTCTATTTTGTCCGATATGAGAACTGCTGCTCCAGCTTTCTTTTTTTTTTCCTTTTCCATCCCCTCATTTTCAGTCTGTATGTGTCCCTAGGTCTGAAGTGGGTCTCTTGTACACAGCATAAATGTGGGTCTTGTGTTTGTATCCATTCAGCCAGTTTATGACTTTTAGTTGGAGCATTTAATACATTTATATTTAAGGTAATTATCATTATGTATGTTTCTAATACCATTTTCTTAATTGTATTGTGTTTGTTTTTGTATGTCTTTTCCTTCTCTTGTGTTTCCTGCCTAGAGAAATTCCTTTAGCATTTGTTGTAAAGCTGATTTGGTGGTGTTGAATTCTCTTAGCTTTTGCTTGTCTGTAAAGGTTTTAATTTCTCCGTCATATCTGAATGAGATCCTTGCTGGATAGAGTAATCTTGGTTGCAGATTTTTCTCCTTTATCACTTTATATATGTCCTGCTACTCCCTTCTGGCTTGTAGAGTTTCTGCTGAAAGATCAGCTGTTAACCTTATGGCCATTCCCTTGTATGTTATTTGTTGTTATTCCCTGTTCCTTTTTTTTTGGGGGGGGTATACGGGCCTCTCACTGTTGTGGCCTCTCCTTTTGCAGAGCACAGGCTCCGGACACGCAGGCTCAGTGGCCATGGCTCATGGGCCCAGCCGCTCCGCGGCATGTGGGATCTTCCCGGACCGAGGCACGAACCCATGTCTCCTGAATCGGCAGGCGGACTCTTAACCACTGCACCACCAGAGAAGCCCTCCCTTATTGCTTTTAATATATTTTATTTGTATTTAATTTTTGATAGTTTGATTAATATGTGTCTTGGTGTGTTTCTCCTTGGGTTTAACCTGTATTGGTCTCTCTGCACTTTCTAGAGTTGATTAAATATTTCCTTTCCTGTATTAGAGAAGTTTCCAACTATAATCTCTTCCAATATTTTATCAGTTTGTTTTTTTTTTTTCTTGGTTTCCTGGGACCCCTATAATTTTAATGTTGGTGTGTTTAATATTGTCCCAGAAGTCTCTGAGACTGTCCTCATTTTTTTTCATTCTTTTTTCTTTATTCTGCTTTGTGATAGTTATTTCCACTATTTTATCTTCCATGTCACTTATCCATTCTTCTGCCTCAGTTATTCTGCTATTGATTCCTTCTAGAGAATTTTTATTTTCATTTATTGTGTTGTTCATCATTGTTTGTTTGCTCTTTAGTTCTTCTAGGTCTTTGTTAAACATCTCTTGCATTTTCTCCATTCTATTTCCAAGATTTTGGATCATCTTTACTATCACTACTCTGAATTATTTTTCAGGTAGACTGCCTATTTCTGGTTCATTTGTTTGTTCTGGTGGGTTTTTACCTTGCTCCTTCATCTACTGTGTATTTCTCCTTTTGCTTAACTTCTGTGTTTGGGGTTTCCTTTTCACAGGCTGCAGACTTGTAGTTCCCGTTGTTTTTGGTGTCTACCCCCAGTGGCTAAAGTTGGTTCTTGTAGGCTTCCTGATGGAGGGGACTACTGCCTGTGTTCTGGTGGATTAGGCTGGACCTTGTATTTCTGGTGGGCGGGCCCGCCTCTGGTGGTGTGTTTTGGGGTGTCTGTGACCTTATTATGATTTTAAGCAGCCTCTCTGCTGATGGGTGGAGTTGTGTTCCTGTCTTTCTAGTTGTTTGGCACAGGATGTCCAGACTTCCTGGTCATTGAGTGGAGCTGGGTGTGTTGAGATAGAGATCTCTGGGAGAGCTTTCTCCATTTGATATTATGTGGAGCTGGGAGGTCTCAGGTGAACAAATGTCCTGAACTCAGCTCTCCCACCTCAGAGGTACAGGCCTGACACGTGGCCAGAGCACCAAGACCCTCTCAGCCACATGGCTCAGAAGAAAAGGGAGAGAAAAAGTAAGAAAGAAAGAAAAAATACAATAAAATAGTTATTAAAATAAAAAATAATTATTAAAAATAAAAAGTTAAAGTAATTTAAAAAAAAAAGAAAGAAGAAAGCACCAATCCAAAAAACAAATCCACCAATGAAAACAAGCACTAAAAGCTATACTAAAATAAATAAATAAATAAAAATTAAAAAAAAAACGACAGAACCCTAGGACAAATGGTAAAAACAAAGCTATGCATACAATATCACACAAAGAAGCATAAACATACACACTCACAAAAAGAGAAAAAGGAAATATATATATATATATCTTTGTATATAAAAAAAAAGGAGGAAGAGAATAACCAAATCAATAAACAAATCTACCAAACATAATAAACTCTAAATACTAAACTAAGGTAAACATAAAACCAGAAAAAATTTAGATGCAGAAAGCAAACCCAAGTTTACAGTTGCTCCCAATGTCCACTGCCTCAATTTTTGTATGATTTGTTGTCTATTCAGGTATTCCACAGATGCAGGGTACATCAAATTGATTGTGGAGATTTAATCCACTGTTCCTGAAGCTGTTGGGAGAAATTTCCCTTTCTCTTCTTTGTTCACACAGCTCCTAGGGTTCAGCTTTGGATTTGGCCCCGCCTCTGTGTGTAGGTTACCTGAGAATGGGCTTAATGTAGCTGCTGATTAGGGGGCTCTGGTTCATTCAGGCCAGGGGGAAGGAGGGGTACAGAATGCAGGGCTACCAGGTGGAGACAGAGGCCAGCTTGACATTGCAACAGCCTGAGGCTTGCTGTGTCTTCTCCAGGGAAACTGTCCCTGGATCATGGGACCCTGGCAGTGATGGGCTGCACAGCCTCCCAGGAGGGAAGATGTGGATAGTGACCTGTGCTTGCACCCAGGCTTCTTAGTGTCTACAGCAGCAGTTTTAATATTTCATGCCCATCTCTGGTGTCCGTGCTGATAGCCATGGCTCACGCCTCTCTCTAGAGCTCGTTTAGGTGGTGCTCTGAGTCCCCTCTCCTTGCACACCCTGATACAATTGTCTCTTGCCTCTTAGGCAGTTCCAGACTTTTTCCCAGAGTCCCTCCAGCTAGCTGTGGTGCACTAGCTCCCTTCAGGCTGTGTTCACGCAGCCAACCCCAGTCCTCTCCCTGGGATCTGACCTCTGAAGCCACAGCCTCAGCTCCCAGCCCTCACCCACCCTGGCAGGTGAGAAGAAAAGCCTCTCAGTCTGGTGAATGCTGGTTGGAACCAATCCTCTGTATGGGAATCTCTCCGCTTTGCCCTCTGCACCCCTGTTGCTGTGCTTTCCTCTGTGGCTCAAAAGCTTCCCGACCCCAGCCACCCCCCACCCCCATCTCTGCCAGTGAAGGGGCTTCCTAGTGTGTGGAAACTTTTCTTCCTTCACAGCTCCCTCCCAGAGGTGCAGGTCCCATCCCTATTCTTTTGTCTCTGTTTTTTCTTTTATATTTTGCCCTACCCAGGTTTGTGGGGAGTTTCTTGTCTTTTGGGAGTCTGATGCCTTCTGTCAACATTCAGTAGGTGTTCTGTAGGAGTTGCTCCACATATAGTTGTATTTCTGATGTATTTGTGGGGAGGAAGTTGATCTCCATGTCTTACTCCTCCGCCATCTTGAAGGTCTCCCTGAAACTTTGAATTTTTAAATTATAAAAGTTGTGTGCAATTGAACATACTCTTTATAACAACTATTCTAATTGTAAGGTAAGAAAATAAACTACAGCTAACTGAAAATAATTATTCCCATTTTTGTTCCATGTTTTTTTTCCCACATCAATGCCTCTGGATAGACAGATAAACAATTTCTTTTAACTTAATAGAAATGGCAATGTTTGGTCAGAAGGAAAACAAAACCTTTTCTGCTCATGGTCACCTTCATTTCTGTTTCTCAAATCCCTGAGAACCAAAGAGTAAAGTTTTAACTAATCTTTTTCTTTTCAGTCTTTCTTTTGGCAAACACAATCCTTTACACTATGGTAAATTTTCCAGAATTTGTGAAAGCGCTAAAAAAACAGTGCTTAAAGAAATTTAAATATACACACACTGCACCTTCTCTAAGAAAATGCATGTGAAATAGTATATATATATATATATATATATATATATATATATATATATATATATATATATTTATTTATTTATTTATTTATTTATATAAATATAGTTATAAATGCATTCAACAATCATATAAGGAATATACAATGCACTGGATTCTAGGCATCAGAGAGGGAAAATGATAAGTCTATCTTTTATGTCTGTCTTCAAGGAACTCACACTCTGGTGAGTTATATAATAATACTATAACACAATGAGTTCACTACAGTGTTGAAGAAGTTCCCTAGGCAGTATGAGAGCACAAGTGATACTTTTCCATACAAGACTAGCAGGGTACTAGAAAAATTTTCCAGGAAAACTGATAGCAACACTACAATGTCAACAGTTGCATACTGACCTTCAGCACCACCGTCCTGTGAGTTCCTTGGTCACAGTTACATAGTCTTCCATAACTGAATTTAACACGTGATAAATATATAACATGGTGTATATCATACGGCATATAGTACTTGGCAATGTACATTGTACGCACTGGTTCTTTATGAATACTTGACAGTGAATGTAGCTAAGAAATATACTAACCCACATTTTATCATTTTTCACCGTAATTAGGCCTAATTTGTTTTTTTAAAAACTGGGTTACACATAAGCATGTTTTGAAGACAGAAATATAACATTAATGAAAACGTATACATCTCAATATTTTCAAGATTTCTAAGATATTGGTCATTGAATCAGTTCCAGCCATGATGAATTCTGCAGTCATAGGCACAATTCTGTGCACAATAGACACTTGCTCTCTTTCTCCCTCCCTCTCTCTCCCCACCCCAATCTCTCTCATTATTCATTTATATAACTATAAATATAGACATATAGAAAGTGATGAAGAAACCAGTAAAAAAATGTATAAATAATACAGTAAGATATAGAAAGTTGAAAGGTATCTCAAGTTAGTTGCTATAATCAGAATATAGTAAATAAACTTTTCGCAAAAGGTGAGTTTTATGGATTTAAAACATCTCTGAAGATGTAATTAAACATAGTTACTTGTTTTTATGTTTAAACTTTCTATTTGAAACTTTTTGTAACAAATATAAATGTGTTTTGCTCCAACAGAATCCCAGTTCATACTGTTTTTTAACCAAAAGCATTTACTGAACATATGGTGTTCATATTCTTCACACCAGAGATTTGAAGAGGAATAAGACTGGCCCTAAAGCTGCAGACCCAGAAAAGTAAATTCTGTGTGATGGATGTCAGGAATATTCTCAGATGAATGGGTATTTTTTCTGGGCCTTAAATTTTAAATATTTTATCCTAACTTCCCCACTCAAAATTAGTTTCCTAATTTAAAAAAAAAAAAAAAAAGCAACTTGTGCAAGGGCTCATAGGTGTAACAGAACCTGGGACACACGGCTGACAGAGGGAGAGATTGTGAGGGAGGGGGAATGGGGATTTGGGGGGGTGAGGGAACAGACAGGAAAGATTTTGCACCAGGAATTTAAGGCATTATTCTACAGGCAGGAGGAAACAATTGGAGGGTTTGTGCACAGATTTGTTTTACAAGTCTGGGTTCAGTGTCAGTGGTTGACTCAGCATACAAGAGACTGGAAACAACAGGGAATTTTGCAAGGGCTAATGAGAGAAATGCTGGCTGCCCTGATTCAACCTTTCAATTTCCCACAGTAAAAATGAGAGAAGGCTTGTGTGTCCCCATTCAGTTGTATGCCAAGAGTGGGGTAATGAGAACAGTCTACTTTGGGTAAAGGCAATGCGGGTGTGTGTACATTGTAGAGAAAATGAAAACATAAAAACACCAACTGAAAATCTGTCAGCTTTGTTTTCTCACTGTGATTTAACAATGCTAGACAATATCAGAAACTATCTTTTGTTAGCCTAAGTTCTAAACAATTACTGAGGTTTTTACTTTCAGTAATATATCTGGAAGCTTCATCATATTACATTTGTATTATTTGCCCCTTAATAAACATTAATACAAAGAATTTCTATGCAGAAGTTAATATGGAGAATTTCTAGTTACACAGACATCCCCCAATGTTCTGAGACTTCGCTACCCAAGCTCATCTTGAGAGTAAGTTTGTAAGAATTCACAATTATTTTACCTTCTTTCAGTGCATTTTGTCTCCAACCTCAAAAGTGTTATGTAATTCTTTTTGCAAGAACCGTATGCAATTTTTCTTTTATCAGTTACCTTTCCCCCGTAAGTGAAGCTTTAAATGAGGTTAATCAGAAGCAAAATATATTCACAAACAGCCAGAATCAGCCTTGAAAAATGTACAGTGAAACACTAAGCTTTGAAATCATGTTTTGAAAATCTGGGCATGGAAATGGCAGAGTTGGCCATTAATTATGTAACCACAAAAGTAAGGAAATGGAACCTTCCAAACAAAAGTAGATTCAAATTTCAAAGTAGAATGCCTGGAGAACTGACAAAAGATGCTCGTCTTATACTGCCAAAGACTTCAAAAGAGAAATATTTTATTTCCTTGATTACTTTCATCAAGCACTGGATACTCATTATGAATTAATGAATCAACAATGTCAACATTTAGCCATTTTTATTAATTTTTGTAGAAGAAAAATAACTTTAGAAGTTTTTAATAAATATAATTGAAAATTATGATGTATTTTAAGAGATTTTAATGGAAAATTTCTTACAGCAGGAAAAGAAAACACTATAATAGATTCCCAAGTAGGGGTTTTATGAATCTTTACACAACTTATATTCAAGACTTTTCTTAACGATTTGTATATGTTACTTCATGTGAAAGAATAATTTGAAAATTAAAATGTTTTTTTCAAAATTAAAATTAATAAGAAACAAACTGACCAATAAAGAGAGAAAATAGACAAATCTGCCTATAATAGCTATTGGACATGAAGAAGATTAACTTTAAAGAAGTCACTGACAAATTTGTATAAGTTAAATGTCAAAAGAAAAATTGTAATGTTATTTATTAATGCAACAGAGTAATAGAAAGGCATATGTTTTTCTCTTTATAAAAATTATACTTAATGCAATTAAAAGGTAAAAATCCATTATTTTTCTCTTTATTTTATATATGTTTTTATTTTTCTGTAATAATTTCATACATATGAAATTTGATAAAATAAAACTATCCTTTTTCTGGCCATTATTGACACTTGTTTCATCTTATTATTATTCCTGAAAATAATTGTGTCATATAGATAAGGTGGATGTTAAAAAATGATTCACTCTGGCTGTCAAATAAGTCAAGCATGTCAATACCTTCATTAGCCTTCCAAAAATCTCATTTTAAGTCTAACCTTGTGCTAACCTCTGGGAAAATTTAAATAAAATCTATGAAGAATTCATTGTATAAATCAGATACTAATGATACTAAGGAATTTTGTTAGATATGATAATGGCATTGAGATTATTTAAGAAAATGGTCTTACTTTTTATAGTCACACGATGAGTGAAAAGCTATGAAGGACTGAGATTTGCTTAGAAATACTTCATCATAGAAAAAGAGAAAAAAAAAAGGAGGGAAGAAGGGAGAAATTGAAAAGAGATGAAACAAGTTTAGAAAAATGTTAATCATTTTTAACCTGAATGATATATATTTAGAGGTTTATTATTCTATTCTCTCTACTGGTAAAATTATTTTTTTTTCATAATAAGAGACAGTCAAAGAAAGAGCTCATCTTGATCCATGGACTTGGATTGATGCATTGTGTCACTATATTTTCTGAGAAAAGCTGACCTCCAGTATGACTGAGTAAAAAAAAAAAATGTTTTACCTTCTTTTACTTGCTTCAAAGACCCGAGGTCTACACGAAAACTGTGTAGCTACCCTTCCAGAAAAGAGATACAGAGATATTTATTTTGTCAGGAGATACAATGTTTTGCTCAGTCTCTCTCTCTCTCTTCTTCTCTCATCAGTGTATCTTATTCTGCCTCCATTCAGAAATTTCACCTTGAATAATAAGCAGATCTGAAAGTGGAAAAAGTACTGTAAGGGTGGTCACAAAAAGTAAAAGATGGAGAGAGCTCTTGCTGTAATGAATAAAGAAAATTATGAATTAGTTTATTCATCAAGTCAGAGTTTCAGTGAAATATTCAATGGAAGTAAGCATAGAATCCAACTCAATGTAGTAATATCCCACCAATGATATAACTAGCCTCAACTGATTACTTTTTATAGATCAAGATCTCTTCCAGCTGATTTGTGCCTTCCATTTCTATTTCTAGTTCATAAAAAAATTAAGAAAATCCTCACTAATGTAAAGAGAGTAGACCAAAAAGAAAAAAAAAAGTTAGGAAAATGTTTGCAACAAATAGGAAAACATTTGCAAAAGGTGAGGCTGTGGATTTGGGAAAAGAAAGTAAGCACTTCATCCATTACCATGGAAGCATCAGGCACCACAACAAACCCCAAATAGACAATATGTGGAATTAAGGTTGATGAAGTAACGAGTTGTGTCATAAGGACAAGGGCCATATGAAAGCATGAAAACAAGGTGGTGATGCCGAGGAGGGCCCTGTGGGGCTTCTGGGCATGGAGGATTTTTTGTCCCCCATTTCTTGTAGGCAACACTCCAACCTCCATGAAATTTCCTGAGTTCCAAAGGGCAGGTTTGAACTGTTGCTAATCAAAGGAGGAGCAGCCACAAAACCACCTGAGGCAAAATTAAAGGGACCAGAGAAGCTCATAAAGATTAGGAGACCACCTGAGACCCTTTACTCACCCTAATATTGTCAGCAACCCCACCCTTTTGAAACTTTGCAGAAGAAAGAAGAATGCAAGACAGTTACTGCTTTGATCCTTATCACATACCTCTGACCACTACTCCAACTATATAACCTCTCCCTATTCCTCAGTGAGGGGGGCACAGTTCTTGAGGCACTAGATTACTGTGTTCCCCCTTTGCCTGGCAAAGAAATAAAGCCAGTCTTTCTTTCTCCTCCATAACTCTGTATCCATATTTCTGTTCGGTATCGGTGGACAGAGAGCCAAAATTTTGGCAACAGTGGGAAAACTTATGTATATATGGTAATTCAGGAACTGATCTGTGACTGGAAATGTAGAAGGAATAAGAATAGTCTAGTTCAGCAGAGGAGTAGGAAGTCTGGATTCATGAAGAGGCAGATTTCATGGCTGGCTCAGTTATGACCTGGCATGAGATAGATGGAAATTTAGACAACACAAGACTGTTTGCAACACTGCCAGCTTGGTCATACAAGATAGACTTGTTGCACCATGAAGGTAGATTCAGCAAGATCAGTGGATATAATCAGCTTTATTAGAATTGATCAAAAATAAAGAATAAGATTATATGAATAATTAAAACTAGCAAAAGCCTGAGAGTAAATAACTAAGGGTAGAATCAAGATTTGAGGCAAAAATTAGGTAAGTTCCCAGGCAGTGTCAAGCAAAAATTGAAACTATAAAAGTTAAACGGTTAATGAAGACTATTAAAGACTATTGCAATAGGGAAGAGAAAACAAGGCAGTCTGAACTTACCTCCGTTCGAAAAAAATTAAAAAAAGATTGGTGAGTTTTTAAGATGTGGGGTGAAGGATAGTAGACTGTTCTGTTTTTTAATTGACACAACCTATGGAAAAGTCAACTTTCTCCTATCTTCAAGGCAGGAAGGAATTTTACAACTTGGAATTAGACTGGAAGGCAGTAGCTCTTTCTTCCTTGATGATTACATTTCAAAAAGATGTCTCCCAGGTCCTTAAGAAAGGCAGTCCTTGGTTGCAAAACTGGAAAGATGATTTTTAAAAGATTTATATTTCAGAAGGACAGAGAAAGAATTTTCAATTACAGGTTTCCTAAAGTAAATGTTCTAAGCAAAAGGAGGTCAAGGGCCTAAAGTCAGGAAGAAGCCTTCTAAGGTTTAGTCAAGCTAAAGGGAAATGGGAAGGGTATTTTGGTCTGGAGGCTGTTGTTACAATGGGGAACTGAGGAATGAAATTATCTCAAGTTATTTCTAGATACTTTGGAATATTTTGGAAGTAGACTCTTCTGTACTTTAAAAGAGTCTCAGCTGTTGAGCTCTAATTACCAGAAAAGTAAGGCTTTCTTCATTTGATATGTTTTTTTTTTTTTTTAATCAAAGCATATTTCTCTTTTAAGATTTTGGCACAGGTATCAAATGATCCTTTACCAAGGCCTTCAATAAATCTAGGAACCCAAGCATAACTGAAAAGCATTAGAGTCCAGCTGTATCTTTTTTCAAACAAGGCGTATGATATTCAGACCAATGAAATGTCTTAAAAAAAGTCACAGAGGTAATTAGTTATAAAATTAAAACCAGAACAATGTTTCCTCATCTATAGCCCTTTATTCTTTCCCATATATTACTTTTAGTATTTTTACTATTCTCTGAAGATTTCTAGAAACTGTAAAAAATTTCAACTCTAATGATTGAGTTATAGTTATAGGGAGAGGCAGGGGATGCTGCATCCTGTTCTGTAAGTTCTTTAAGCTGTTATTTTCTGTTGCTTCCACTGTAAAGATGCTTGGAAGCCATGCTAATAAGCATAACCTTTTATATGTTTGAGTATAGTTATTAAATCTGTCTAGGCCTTTCAGGCAAGATATTCTTAATTCTTCTACTCTTTCTTTACATATCATATTTTCCATCATTCTTGTATTTGCTCTCTTATGAAAACTCTCCAAGTCTTTTCCATGCATTTTTATGTTGGATAATCACAAATAGAAGATATGGTAAAAACTCTAGTAAAATATTCAATTCAAGAAGCATTTTCTATTATTTATTCTCTACCTCTGTAGATATTTCACTTATGCAATTTCTTCGATCTCTCTAAGTTTGATAAATCATACAAGTATTCATATAACTGAATGCAATACTCCAAAATGTTTGGAGTTTTTGAGGTTTTTATTAAATTTCACAGCAGTGCAGCGTAGTTTAAGAGAATAGGCTATGGAGTGTTTTTTTTGAAACTGCTTTGAAAGCCTCTTTCCAACAATTAATTAAATGTGTAACATCGAGTATGTTTTTTAATTTTTATGAGTCAACAAATTATTCTTAAAATTATTCTTACTCTTAAAATGAAGGTATTAATACAGAGATTGAAGATTTTTAAAAAACTAAATGTATTAATGAATTAGATATACTGGATTTAAATTTCCTGGAACTCTCTTGAAAACTGTACTTCCTCATTAAAACTTAGTGTATCATTTGAAATATATATTAACTCAAGGTTATTCATTTATACTAAATGAAGGCAAAGCACTGGTTTTTAGATTCATTTTATCATTTGTATATATCCTACATTTTCTTTTCCCCTGAGTTTTTACAATGTTACTGCTGAATTGCACAAATAACCTACTTCAGTGTTTATCAGTCTTATTTAGCTGTGAAACTCCTGGTTCACAGGGAATCCTTGATAACCAAAAGGTAAAATAAAGTCAAACCTGCTATCATTTAATCATAGGTTGATAGTTCAGTGTTTGATCCTCTCATTTTACCTTCTCACCTCACTGCTATACCTTCTAGAGAATTTGTTTTAAAAAAGAGTTGTTGGGGATATACCTATTTATAGGAGGACTATAATTGAACTCTCTATATTTTTCTAAGTATAGATTTTATTTTCTGCAATATTGTAATATTTTAAAGATATAAATTGTGTTTGTCCTTGTGTGTTTGTGTTTGTGTGTGTGGTCAGAGGTGGTGGTGTTGTGTGTCCATCTTCAGCCCTAGCATACAGGAATGATAATATAGGTTCCTTCTAAAAAATTATTTTTAGTTCCCACAACTCCTTATTATCCCATTTCCTTTGCCTAATAATTTACCTCTAAGGGATAAGATTTTTAAAAGTTTGGAAAAGAGAAAGCAAAATGGTTTTCCACACCTGTAATATTGTAAATTCCTTCCCCCACTAGCCTGAGGAACACAGATGAAAGAGAACTAGGACACTACTGTACAGTCAGTGCTTTATTAAAATAATATATTCACATGTTCCAGGATCTCATTAGCTTGAAGCTCTTTGTTTATTTTATTTATGTATTTGCTTATTTTCACAAGTTAATTTAAAATATGTTTACTAGTATATTATGAAGAATCCCAATAAATAATTGAAACTACTACTATGGAAATAGATATATTTTGTAGTCTGAAATATGCATATTACATCTTTTTTGCAGGAAATGAGAATACTATCTTTTTCTGGATAAAGAATAGTAGTCACATAAGTTACTGTCTGAATTACAGTATAATATAGAACAAGGTATCATAATATGTCACAATAACAACACTGGGTACAATGTACCACTGTGCTATAAACTTTGAGTTGTTTTATTGATAGCCTGGCACTGTAAGCATGAGTATCTTGTTATAATTTAACATGAACAATATTTCTGCAGGCATTTTAACAGTGGACAATTTTATTGTTAGTCAAATCTGGGCTTATCCAAGGCAGGTAAATATAAAATAACAAAGACATGTTACTTCACAGTTTAGTGACCAATATATAAAAAACATTTTTTCCCAAATACAAATAGCTTCTGTATTTGCTATGCCCAAAGAGATATAAATATTTATCAATATTGAATTTAATGAATGCTATGTGCTTTACATGTGTTTTTTTCAGTATTCTGTAAGTACATTGATCTTAACAGATTTAACTCTTCATGCTTTTATATATATATATATATATATATATATATATATATATATAGAGAGAGAGAGAGAGAGAGAGAGAGAGAGAGAGAGGAAAAAATATATATGTATTTTATTGAAATAATTCTGAATTAGTAAAGAAAACATATCATGGCTCTTGGAGGCATATATGAGTTTAAACATATTAGTACCTAGCAAGTGCCTGGTACTCAATAGAAACTTATTTAAAGAAGAAAAAAACTTTCCTTTTTTTATTAATTTTAAGTTTATAATTTACTTTCTACAATCTTCAAAAATAATACTTTTATTTACTGTCAACCCACAAATTACCAGTGCAGGTCAAAATTCTCCTCCTTATCTTCAAAGTTAAAGCAATCCCTTATTCTTGGACAGTCTCTTTCACTTGTCATCTCTAAGCAAATGTCTCACAAATTTTAAATTATATCTTATTTTTCTTTCACTTCCCAATCTAGTCACAAACATATATTTTATACATATATCACTCTAAGTACTATGGTGGATATGGAAAACACAGTGTCAACAAGAAAAATACATTTCCTGTCTTCATGAGCCTGATACTCTAATGGCAGAATACAGAATATAAACAAGTATATAAATAATATAATTTCAGAGAATACCATGTGTTTTGAAAAACCACAACAGAATTATTGGTCAGTGAACAACAAGAGGAAAAGCTACTTGGGTAGGATGTTGAAGGAAGGACTCAGAGGGGTGGCAGTCCCGAAATCTTATTGATAAACCACATGAAAATCTGGGACTAAGACCATCCAGGCAAAGAAACAGCAAGCATAATGCCTTGAGACTAGAAACAAGTTTGATTCAGTAAAGGAAAAGAAATTCAGCCATCTTTGTTTACATTACAGGAATAATTTCCTATTTCTATACTTGCCATCCTATATTCACTTCTCCAAACATCAGTGTTTGTTTAAAAATTTCATCACATTCTCCACTTGTCTAGTTAAAGAACTCCAGTAGCTTCTTTTCAAATGAAAAGTAAATTCCATTCCAAATGACTTACCTAGCCTGAATAGCCATGTCAGTCTGAATTCTGATTGTCTGCCTGACATGTTCCATCAGTCTTCTCACTCAGCAATAAGCTCCAGTCATATTGACTTGATGGCAAAGCGTAGAACATTAACACATGCATCAAGGTACTGATTTGCAAGCAGATATTTTTAATCACTAAGATGTATCGATAAAGGTGACAAGAAATGTTTAGATTGGGGATCATTTTATCTGCTACTCTGTAGAGTTGTTGTAATAGAAAAAGAAAAATCAAGGATGTGCCCAAGATTCTTGGTCTAAGAAACTAGATAAGAGGCTGAATGTAACAAAATGTAACCTGGCAAAACTGAATCTATTATTGGCTCCCAATCTGAAACTTTTTGTCCATTACCAGGAAAGTAATTCATTTGGAGTCTTTGTAGACTCTATTACCTACATACTTCATATTGGATCAATAATTATATTCAGTTGATTATAAGGTCTTAATATTTTTTGTGTCTGCTTTCCTTACCAGAGTCAGGCATTATCCAAGTTAATATTGCTAGCTATATATACATTGAACTACCAGCGTTTAATCTTCATCTCCTTGAAATTATATTTCTAAAACACTCTAAAATGCAAGTGCAGGCATGCCATGTCCTGCATTAAGTTTTTCATAACTTTTTTATCACCTTTAATATCAAATCTAAACTTCATAGTGGGATATATATGTACCTCCATCTTAAGATTTCCGATCTTACCTCTGACCTATCTTTTACTATGTCCTTTCTAGGACTCCTGCTTCAGCTATTCTAAACTAGTTGTAGACCTTTAAATCTGAATGTTTCATATTTTTTTCTATGCTATTTTTTCCCTTTAATATCCTCATCCATCATTGGACACTTATTCACCTTTGAAGATTCATTTTGAGAGCATTATCATAATGAGATTCACCCACCCCTCATTTATAGATCACAGTCTCCTTTGTGAACCCATTCGCCATAGGATACTCTTGTTTCTCTTTAGCTTTTTTGATTGCAAGAAATTATGGTTAATGGTGACAGAAATGAGTATTACAAGAATACAGATGGTGCAGTAAGGAAGAGGTAGTTTTCATGGGGATTTAAATACATGATTCACAGAGAGCCAGCCTCATGGAGGTTAGCTCTATAGCAAGTTCTGGCTTCAAGGTACTGTGGTAAACTTAAGAATATGAATTGTTTCTATTTATTCTCCCTTGCTCTGTATGACGCATTCACATTCTAAAACTCTCTTACTATCTTTCAATTTGCTCAAAATTTCTCTTTCTCTTCTTGGTAAGGCCCCCATAAATTTAATATGCATAAAACTCAATATGTCCTGCTCCAGTTCCAATTGCTTTTTGTGCAACCAGAAAATCATATTTTTAGTTCAAATCTGGAAAGCTAATCTGAATAATCCAGCTAATTTTGGTATGAACCATGTCACAAAATCTATATGGGTCCCAGAGAAGCTTCTGGATTTCTTTCTCTTCATTATTTCTTCTGGGTCTATAAGTACATGGAATAAACCAAGCCTTCTTAGATAAAATGGGCTATGAATCAAAAAATTTCCATGATAAGGAAGTATGGATGAAATGAGCTCCAATCCAAAATGTGTCATTCTCTAATTATTATTCATGTTTCTATTTACTTGACACACATCAGTTATAAAGATGTTTGCTAAATGTGATCTAACCATCTTACGTAACCACCATAATCATCCTTATAACCACCTCACAAAAAGTCTGATCAGAAACATAACCTGTTACTAAATTGAGAGGTAAGGAAAAAAAAAAAAACTTATTTAAAGGCACTTTCCAGTTATAGAATCCAGGATTTCCAAGCTGTGTTCATTCATTTCCTAGTTCAGTCATAACCCCATCCTAATGTTATTTCCGGTGAATCAAATGGAATAAATAGTAAATACAACCACAACTGACAAAACTTAAGTACAGTAATGGGATAATGGCAGAAAAACTGCAATAGCAATTCACATTTATAACACGAATAAAAAAAGATCAAGGATAACACAATGTATTAGTTGCTACTTATATCCATTGCTGCATAAAAACATCACAAAACTTTGTGGACTAAGAGGGCAAAAATCATTTATTTTGTACATGTATCTGTAGTTTGGGCAGGGTTTGGGAAAGATTCAGCGGGAAGCTTGTCTTTAAGAGGTTCAGCTGAAGCAATTCAACTAGAGCTGGAGGATCTACTTTCAAAAGGTAAATTCACATAGGTGTCGATTTAGCACTAGCTATCAGCTGGGACCTCATCTATACTGTCAGCAAATACTCATACACAGACCCTTTCCATGGAGTCTCTGCTCTTTCAAGAGCGAACATTGCAAATGACTATGGTAGATGGGCATGGCATGATTATGCAATATACTGAGACAGTCATAAAGAGCCATTCAGTTTAGAGGGGAGAGAATAAATTCTAAGTCACTATAGAAAGAACCTATGGAATGGAGATACTGTTGTGTTCATCATTAGAAAACTCAATCCCCAGCAATCGTTTTGACTACATACCTCACACACCAAAATACATCACTGAAATTTCTGGCTCCCATTCTAAAGCAACCAACAATTTGTTAGTGATAGTGGATTTATAAACTACTTAATCACATGTTAAATAATATTTTCCCTCATTTGGTACCCCATTTATAGGTGGTGTGTTTTATACTCATGCCTAGAAATGTCATGGTGGGAAGAGTCTCAGTTTACTCCTCATATAAACCACACACAGAATAATGACCACCAAGCTTGGATTATTTTGGTATTCAACTTCTTCCCAAAGTAAGTCACCAAGATTATAGGATATTTCCCAGTGGTACTGTGGTTAGGACTCAGCACTGTCACTGCCAGGGCCTGGGTTCAATCCTTGGTCGTGGAACTAAGATCCTGCAAGCCGCATGGCATGGTCAAAAAAAGATTAAATTAAATTAACAAATTAAAAAAAAAAAAAAGATGATAAAGTCTTCCCAGACTTGTTTACTTGAATAATGGCACCACTGAGGACCCTCTTCCTTAACAGATTCCCAGGGCAACTAATCCCAGATCACCTGTCACAGTCCTCAAAATATCCAAAATACCTCAGGTACTAATAGGAAGTATTGTTCCCTTCCAATTCAGGGAAACATGGTCCATAATACCTTGTCTAGCCTAATTCAATCTTAGTGCCTTTCAGAAACTTCACCACTAAAAGTCTTTACATGGTCTTAGTTCAAATTTCTTTGCAAGAAATTGTCCTAAGGTAGTATCATCTTTATAAGCCAATTTTGCATAGACTGTAGGTGATGTAAGTTGAATGCTTTGGTGATGCATCAACATCCTGATGGAATCACTATGACCCTAAAGTGGAAGGTCTGGGTCATTTATCATGAAGCTTGACCAATGATGCATATGGAACTGAAAGGATGTAAGGTGGGGATGAGGCAGGAGTAGGCAGCTTCCTTTGCAAAAGCATATGGAGAGCAGGCATAAAGATTAACATATCCAAAATGACATAATGGAACTTGCAATTGCAATATCAGGTTTCTTATTATATTGCATCTTTTTTGCATTCAGGGTACATGTCTGATTCATACTCTGTGCACTATGGCTGACACACAGTAATACTCTACTAATGTTATATACATTAGTAGAGTATTGTATGCTGTGCACTATGGCTGACATGCAGTAATAATCTACTAATGTTATATACATTAATAAATGACAGAATGAAGGAACCAAGGGGTTATATTCTTTATTATGGCCACTATGACACTGGGATATTGTAAATAGAGTTTATGCCAACTCTTATTGAAAATAATATGAAACCATACTGTATATGGTGAAAAGTCAGACAATTTTCAAGCACTGAGTCAGGCACTTTTCTACACAGTGGAAAAGAAATGATCTATGAAGCAATTTGCTCATTTGTTTAGTTAATCAGTTATTTAAATCTATCCTATTATATATGTTATCAGGAGATATGTGTGCTCTAACCTGTCTACTAAAGAAAATATTTCAAGCTTAATACCTAATCATGAGCCAGACACAATACTTTTAAGTGCTTGCTTATGAATGGATAACATGAATTCTCCTGTGTAAAACACTGAAAGACTAAGGTAGGAACTCAAAAAACTGGTGACAACTTTTAGAAATATTCTGTTCAACTCCGATACTCTAAACATTTTAATGCGTATTACCTGGCTATCTTAGTTATATATGAAGATGGGGGCACAGAAGAGTGAGAAAGCCATGGTGGGAAAAGCTGATGGAGATAAAATGATATGGATAAATTGGGAGCATTTGTTTTGTGTTGTTAGGACCTGAAAGAGGAAATAAAGAAGATCAGAATACAAAGAAACAATTTTTTTTTTTCTGACAACATGATGCACAAAATAGCACTGTTATTTTTCATTAAATAGGGTTCTCTTAGTGGACCAAAAAAAGGACCACTAAATACAAATTATAACAGAGAAATAATTTGCATCAATGTTTCATATAAAGATTGGAATTCTGTCCCAAATTAGGATTTACAGAACTAGATAGTGGACATGTGATGGAAATCCTGACCCACAACATCATAACTGTAGAAACAACGTAGAAGCTGTGCCTCTAGGAGAAGGTATGAACAGCTTCAGATTTTCGGTTATAGTTTTGCAGACATTGACCCTCCAATGAAAGTTCACTTTAGCAACACAATATTTCCTCTGATGCAGAACGCTCATAAGTTTCAGAATCATCTAATTCTGGTCTTAACTACTGTCCATCCCGAAGTCTTGAAAGGGTGTTTATCATCTTCTGCAGTGCTTTTCTCATTGTGCAGTGATACATTGTGTTATAGGGACCACAGCACATGAACTGTTTGCTGCCAGGTGTGCCTGTGAATGTGAACGTTCTACCGAATTTAAGTCATCCCTGGAAAGACTTTGGAGAGATGGAAACGCCCTCCTACAGAGAATTTGAAAATGATCCATTAAACTTACTGTAGCAAAAATGCAATGTGTGGGATCATTATATACCTTGTTTTGAATTTTCACATGTTTAATGCAAATCTGTGATAGTCAACAATTCAACATAGAAATACCTATTTACATACAAATAAGGTTTCCATCTCAGTGCTTTCAAGCATTGAAAAAATATATATAAATATGCACACACATATATATATGTGTGTGTATATATTTTTGATACAGAAAATCCAGTTTCTCTGTAGCAGGATTTCTGGTTTACAGCAACTGTGAGATACTAAATGTTGTTTTAAGACACTAAATTTGTGGTAATTTCTTACACAGTGTAGAGATGAATACACTCATGCATTCATGTGCCTGCAGCTTCAGTAGAATGCAGTAGTCTGCATCATATGAAATCAGCCATGATTTATTTTTTAAAACTTCCATATTTAGTAATTATTTAACATTTTAAGGAGAAATATCTAACAAGGAAATGACTTCATTTCTATTTTGTGCCCTGTATCCATTAAAATGAGCATAAAAGTAGACAGGAGAATAAAAGCAATTCTCCCCCTACTTACAGTCCTTAAATGCTTTGGTTCTAAAGCAGTGTTGTAACTGAGAATCATCTGTGAATGTTATTAAAAAGCTACAAGAATAATTAAAACCAATTCTCAGCTCCTTAATATTTGGGCCGACTGAATAAGTATCTTCATGTTCTCTATCTTTAGACACACTGTCAAGGGATCAAGTAAGAGTTGGTATCTTTCTTCAAAGGGAAGTAGCCTTTTTTTAAGGACTGTGAAGTTAAATCTGATGTACACCCTTAAACAGCAGCCACTACTTTAATGGGCTTTTGGTTCCTCCAAGACAGATATGGTCTGACAATCAAGGCTGTTCACAGTAGGAATCCAATTACTTTCCTAACAACATCCTGCCCTGAATTCCAGATACACTAAAATGTTCAGTTCTCCAAACAGGTGGTGAAATCTAATGTTATTTGGTCTATGATCTACCTGCAATGCCCTTTCTACTTTGTCCCTTAGCCAGTTTCTTCCATTCCTTCAAGCATGACTCCCTAAGCCTATGTCAGTGGACACTCCTTTCATGCTGCAATCATGCTGCAGAATTCATACTTCTTTTAGCACCAAGAATGTTACACTGTGACAATTTGCACATATATTTACCTTTTTCATTAGACAACAACTTTTTGAGTTCAGGGTCAGTGTCTCATTCATCTTTATATGGCCAATGCTATAAATATATATGCATAAACACATATATGTGCATATATATTTATATATATAATGTTACATAGTAAATATCTATGTGGTAAGCACTCTATAATTATTGAATCAACAGATTTAATTTTTAAATGTCCTTAAAAAATAATGAGTCCTTCAGATGAAGCTTTTATTCCATAATAATTTCCATAAATGGGGTGGTTATCTTTATCTGTCAATTTGGGTAAGCTATAGTAACCAGTTTTTTAATCATACTCTAGTCTAGATTTTCTTTTTTTTATAAAAGTAGTTGCAGATGCTATTAACATTTACATTCAGCTGATTTAAAGTAAAGCAGATTACCCTCCATAATAGAGGAAGCAATTCTTCCTCAGTACTGCAACATACAAACCTTGTCTGAGTTTACAGACCACTGGTGTACCCACAGATTTTGTATTTAAGACTGAAACATCAACTGTTACCTGAATTTCTAAGCTGCTAGCTAATACTGCAAATTTCAGATATACCAGCCGCCACAATTGCTTGAGCCAATTGCTTAAAACGAATCTTTCTTTAGATAGATATATAGACGAGAGATAAATAGATAGATAGATAGATATAGAGATAGAGATATATCTCTTAATGGTTCTGTTTCTCTGGAGAACTCTAACAGTAAATAAATTTTTATTTATGATGGCTTTATATTTACCCTGTCTTAAAAATGGTAAACTTAGCAGGAAATGTAAAGGAGTCTTCCTAATCACTTTATTTTAAATCTTAAATAAGATTTTGATCATAAATAGGATTTTTCTTTTGAAATATTTTTTAAAAATTTCTCTTGTCGGTGAAAGTAAAGTAAAAATGTCAAATCTATAAAATTTGCCATGGTTAAAAGAGGAAAAGTATAAAGCCCAAGGTAAATCTTACTTCTTAACTTTCCTTATGTGTCCATGTTAATGCGTAAATCTAAGCTTTGATTTAGATAGAGGATTAAATGACTTAAAGATGTCATAATGAGATAAACTGCTTTTAAAAACGTTTTTGATTGATAGATGAGCAGGAATATT
>NW_006774288.1:703772-711412 GCF_000442215.2 Lipotes vexillifer | reverse complement strand
AGGAATGTTTTTGATGCCTTTACAATGTGTTCTTCGGCAGAATATCTTTATGAAATGAAAAGATGAGAATTATTCCCTTTAATAGACATATGTCCTGTGGAAATGCTCAGAGTGATAGAGGTGGTAGCATGAAGAGTACTGCACTCCTACCCCTGCCTCTCCAAAAAAGGTGTTCACATTCTAATCACAAGAATTTGTTTGTTACTGTCTATGGGAAAACAGATGTTGCAAATGTGATTAAGGTCCTCAAGATGCTTACATTAGCCTGGGCCTAATTTAGTCACATGAATCCTTAAAAATGGAGAACTTTTCCCATCTGTGATCAAAGGGAGACATGACTAGGGCAGAAATGGTCAGAAAAATAAAAGGCACTGGCTTTGAGGGTGAAGGAAGTTGGCTAGGAGCCAGGGAATGTAGGTGGCCTCTAGAAGCTGGAAAAGATGCGGAAACAGATTCTGTCCAGAGCCTCCAGAACAAAATGAAGTAGGCGTTGACACCTTAATTTTAGGACAATGAGGCCCGTGTCAGACTTCTACAGAAATGCAGGATAATAAATATATGTTGTTTTAAGCCACCAAATTTGTGGTAATTTATCACAGCACCATTAGAAAACTATACAGAGGCTTTCAAAATAATTATGATATTGAGACATATCCATAAAGTTTAAACATGAAAGAAAGAAACACAAGGCTAATTTTGAAAGTATTTTTCCCATATTCTGCAACATTGATAGCCCAAAGTGGGCAACTATTTGTTACACTGATAGTCTGTCTAGAACTTCCCTTTCTCTCCACAGTTCAAATAAGTCCATCTAGCACTTAAGAAAGTGTTTGGTCACACTGATGGTTTACCACCAGCAGACCATTGTGAGCACACCTCAGATGGTTTAGTTGGTGACTGTGCATAGCTGCAACTTCCATATTATTTCCATGAAATAGACCTCAGTTCAGCTGTAGCCAATTTATTTGCGCTATGGGGCATTATTTGAGGAAAGATAGAAATTTTGGACTTCATAATACTGTCTTCCTTCCTAGCCTACCACGGGCTGAAATTCTTGTCTTTCATGTTTCTAAGAAGTAACTCTGCAATGGCATTGTCTCCAAAGGGCCACAGATGTAATATCCAAGGTGAAATGCTAGCTTAAGGAGGCACAGTGAGTTCATCTAGATGGATAAGTAGCCTGTGGAACTCCAAGAATGATACTGAACTCCAAGAATGATACTGAGTTCATCTAGATGGATAAGTAGCCTGTGGAACTCCAAGAATGATACTGTATTGGTTTTATGAAAATAAGATAAAAAGATTTCTTGACTGTAAGTGTTGAATTAATAAACCATGAGTTATTCACTGATGAACTGTTGTTCTAAGCTGCCCTGTTCCCTAAATAGAGGCAAATGAGTCAAGGAAAGGTAAAGATAAAATGGAGATAATGTCTGTTATCTCACAGGGTTATAACAAGGATAAAATTAGATAAAGATAAAATTTTTAAAATAATATACATAAGCAAAAAATATGACTTTATTAAACACAGCAAAGCTACTGAAGAAAAGCAGAGATGAAAGAAAAATCTTGTCTTTCATAATGCTAATTTATACAAATTTTAAAAGGATCCAATAATAAAGATAGCTTTAATGCATTTTCTTCTTTAAAAAAACTTCTGGGGCTTCCCTGGTGGTGCAGTGGTTGAGAGTCCACCTGCCGATGCAGGGGACTTGGGTTCGTGCCCCGGTCCTGGAAGATCCCACATGCTGCGGAGCGGCTGGGCCCGTGAGCCATGGCCGCTGAGCCTGCGTGTCTGGAGCCTGTGCTCCACAACGGGAGAGGCCACACAGTGAGAGGCCCGTGTACCGCCAAAAAACAAAATCAAAAACAACAAACAAACAAACAAACAGAAAATCTTATGGTTCAATCTCAAAAAATTGAGAGTTCAACAACAATTCATTGCCACCATGCTCTATGCATTGTTATTCTCTGATGTTCTCTAATGCCCAAGTGTTTTGAACACAGCACTGTCCATTAAAACAAAATGGGAGACACATATTCAATTTTTAATTTCTAGTATCTGCATTATAAACGTTAAAAAAGGCAAAATTAATATAAATAATATATTTCAGTTAATCCAATATATCCAAAATATCATTTCAACATGGAATCAATACTAAAATTACTATTAATGTATTTTATCTTTTCTTTTTACTATGTCAATAAAATATGGTGTGCAGATCGTATTTTGAACTAGCCACATTTCAAGTATGTAATAACCACATGTGGTTAGTGGTTACTATATTAGAAACAATAGTTCTAAATGCAATGCTTTAACCATCCTCAGTTTAAAAAAAAAAAAAGTTGGCCATCCAGTGCAAAGGTTTATCCATTTGATTTCTAAGAAAACAACTTGATATACTCTCATCTAGGGACCATCAATATGTGATGGAGGTATGGGCAGTTGTGAGCACTGACCTTCCTTCACAGCTGCACAACTTCAACTAGAGTCATTCCAGTTTATTCTAATTTGTTTTTTTATGTTTCTATATCATTCTTTTTGAACAAACTTTCCTTGATTAAAAAACAAAAACAAAAACAAAAAAAACTCAAATAAAATGCTTTTAGGCAGTGATCACAAAACAGAACCCATACTCAGAAAGAAACACATGGATATCATATACTTTGGGCCTGTACAATATTTTTATGATTATTTTTCACATCAACAGCTACATTTGTAGCTTTTTTTTAAAAAAATGACACATTATTTGCATGCCCGCTCCTCAGTCATTCATACACTCCTCTGCATTAGTTCCTTATATTAGCCCTCAATACTTATTTGTGTCACCTATCAAGTTCCTGCAGAAAATGAAATTTTTAATTTGTGCTCTAATTAATTTAATTAGAGGTAGTTTCCAAGACCAGACAACCAGAATATCTGTTCATCTAAAGAGAAAGTCTGCAATTAGTTTTTATCCAGGTACTTGAACAACAGTAAACATTACATCTGGTCAGGAAATCTCAAATTTTATCACAACCAAATACAAATCCCCTTATTAAGTAATTCTGATAGCTGTACCAAAGACAGTAACCCAGCTATATGTATCAGATTTTAAATGAACATTAAATAAAACAGTGTTATTTACTATCTAGTATTACTTGATAAACTGAATTGCTAAGATCCAAGAAAAATAATTGTTATACCAACGTCATTTCAAGGTAAAAAGGCCGCTATGTAATTGAAACATTGATTATTAAGGGGAACTTTCACTTTTGACCAAGGGAGAGTAACAAAGAAAGGATTTCCTTTCATCTGAAAAAACTAAATATCAGAATAAATTAAAAGAAAATGTGTTTTTAAAACCACTGGCCAGGTCTTCCCTGGTGGCGCAGTGGTTGAGAGTCCGCCTGCCGATGCAGGGAACACGGGTTCGTGCCCTGGTGGGAAGGTCCCCTGCACGTACAGAGCCTGTGCTCCGCAACGGGAGAGGCCACAACAGTGAGAGGCCGGCGTACCGCAAAAAAAAAAAAAAAACAAAAGAAAAATAAAACAAAACAAAACACTGGTCATTGGACAATGAAGAATAACAAACCATGACATACGGAAACAACTAGAAGAGCCCTGCTGTTGTCCTAAATCACTGCTTTGAGCAGGGCTGGCTTCACAGCCATGAAACGGGTGCTGCTGCACAGTCTGATATTTGGTGCAATGCCTGCTATCACTGTCTTGAAATTCTTCATATTTGAACAAGGGTTCTTGCACCTTTCTTTTGCAATGGACCTGCAAATTATGTAATGGGTTCAAGTCTTAAGACTTTCTGTATCACAGCACAGAATGGGGGACCCCAGGTGGGAGTTTAATGGATTTCCCATTTTGAGAAGATGGAGCTGAGAGTGCAGGGAAGCAGGGGCACTAGAAGTGACAAAGCAGGACACCAGAGAGGAGAGGTACGCACAGATGGAGAACTCCAGAAAATCGCAGATCACCTCATTTGACTATTCAGCAGACATATGAAAAAACTGCAGGAGGCTCAGGAAGAAAAACCTGAAAGAATCAGAGGAAATAGTGATTTGATCTCACACCTGTCTGAGAATAGTGACAATTCCCACCCCTCAGAGTTGAAACCAACATAATTCATGGGCATTGAGTCGAAACCTCAGATAAATTCTGCTCTGTTCCAAGCTAACAAAGTTGAAAAGCAAACCCAAAAAGATCAGACTGTTTTCAAGTAACTTCAATGCATCTTAGAACAAAGCACAATATTATTTAAAGGAGTATGAAATAAAAATTCAGCTTCCAGGAAAGTAAACTTCACAGTGTCTGGTATTCAATTAAAAATGACCAGGCATACAAAGAGGCAGGAAAATTCTCTCCACAATGAAAAGAATGATCTATCAATCAAAACCTACACAGAATTGACACATATGCTATATTAGTAGACAAGGACATTAACAACAGTTATTATAACTTTATTTCAGATATTCAAGAACCTAGAGGAAAGAATGAAAATTTTTAGAGAGCCATGGAAGGTATTAGAAAGCCTCCAATAAAACTTTAAGCATGGAAAACCACAATGTTCAAGATGAAAAAATATAGTGGATGGGGTTATCATCAGGTTAAACACTGCAAAAGAAAATATCAATGAATTTAAAGACATAGTAAAAGAAACATTCTAAAATAAAGCTCTGAGACACAATATAAATAGTAATATATGAAAAAGCGATGTTTTACAACTGCAAAGAATCAGATATGTATGTAGGTAGAGTTACCAAAGGGAAGGAGAAATAGGACAAAAAAAAGTTCAATTGTGTTTCACAATGCAAATTAAAGTTCTTACAGGGAAGTGATATAAGTCAATTCTGCTGATAACTGTTGGCCAGAACTGATCACTTAGTCCTACAAGGGGATAATTTAGAGTGTTATGTTTCCTAAAGACTGTTAATATTTACAAACAAAACAATGACTACTACACTGAAAATTCTTTGTTATGATGTAGTTAAGTCCAAATTTTCTTAGTGCATCATATAGGCAGATAGAGAAACACTAGTCACTATAATAAATAAATTCTACAATTTCAGTAACTTAACATGATCCGGGTTCTTTTTCTATCCTGTAAATATCTGTAGCAGCTGTTGGCTTTCATTTAACTGTTTTATTCCACTTGAAAGTTCAGGGATTTAGGCTATTTTCTTTTTGTATTTCTGCATTTTCAAAGGGCTTCAAAGTATTCTTCATCCATATTTAAAGAAAAAGAGAGGGCAGAAAAGGCATCCATGCTTCCTGGTTCATTTGGCCTGGAAATAACCCACATCATTTCCAGTTATAGTCTAGTGGACGTGGCCTCAACTTACTGCAGGGGATTGGGAAGTGTAGTTTCCACATTACAGTTTTATAAGGTTTACACATTTTTGATAGCTATCTTTTTGAAAATCCAAAACGAAAGGAATTATTTCTTCACATACACCTGGATACAACAGTATACTTCCGATTTTAAGATTAGACAACCACAAAACCAGAAGTTCAGGAATGAAGCTGGGACATCTTAATAATTTTCCTCCCGATCTTGTCTTCTTTTTAGTGCTTTTCTTTTTTTGGCATTTCTTCAGCTTTGACTTCAGACCATCCATCCCACATGGTGAAGAAAGCAGTCTCACAGAGTCCAAGTCTCACATTTGCTAGAACCTCACACCAGAGAAAAAAATGACTCCTGGTTATTCTTATTTCAAATTACAAAAGCCTTGGGGAAGGGCTGTAACTGGTTTCAATGGGGTCAGGTACTTAATTCTGGACATACAACTTGACCAAAAGAACAAGGCATATGAGAACATGAGCACACTATATTTTTTTTAATGTAATGCTTAAAAAAAAGGGGGGGTTTCCAGAAGGAAGAAAAGAATTCATGATTAGAGCAAATAACAGCAAACAGGCACTTTCCATTGGTGATCTTCTCTCCTTTTTAAATGATTTCTCTCACTTAGAAATTCCTAATTTCTACCAGCACCCCACTACCAATCATGCCCAGTTATGCAGTTCAACAGCTGAGAATGTTTTCCTCAAGTTCTCTACTCCAGTTTCCTCTTTCTCCTCTGTCATTGCAGGCAGCACAGCCACTCATTAGCAGAGTGAATTGAGGCTATTGTGCATGAACATTCCAGCTCCCTGCTATTTCAGTGAGATTGTATTTATATCTAAATTGTTCATTACCTCCTTTCCTTCAGTTTCAAGAATTATATCTTTTTAAAATTTGAACTTTAGTGTCTCCACCTGCATTCTTCATCCTAAAATCTCCAGGTCATTCATTCCACCATTATTTACTTTCTTATATTTTCACTTTATTTTTCTCTCTACATTCTTTTTTGGCACAGTCTTATCCACATTACATATCTGTTTCCTACCTAGGAAATGGCACAATTATCTATAATAATGGTGAATACCTAACTGGGCTGGACCTTGGGCTCACCTGGGGATTACAGGTGAATTAACTGTAAGGGGTGTGAACTGTGTACCGAAAGTCTTAATAGCTGTTCCCAGAAGATTCTAGTAAACAAAAGTTTGAGAACCACTGATTTGTATAATTTCTTAGCCAAAATCTGATTCATCCTTTATTTAGTCTCTACCTACACTAGTCACATAGAATTAAAAAAAATAAAAACAAAAAAGTCCTGTTACTCTCACTTGTTGACTACCTGTCAAATTTATTCCCTCTGTATATGCACATTGCCACCTCTTTACTTGAGGAACTCCTCATTTCTCAGGATTAGTTTATTAATAAAATTAATATTACTAACCTTGATTTGCTTCCTGGTCAGTAAACCCTGCAAACTATCAGACTATTCCTTGTATTTCACACCTGATCAAAAAACATTTGGAAATTCACTATTGTGATCAGCATGAAGTCCAAATGTCTTAGTTGGATACATAAAACTATACTTAATCTGGTACCTGCCTAGCTATTCAGTCATCTACAATAACATGTTCCCTCCATCCCATGCTTTACCAAACTGATTCTTATGCTCTCTATCTGATTAGTATAAATTTTTGGATTTCAGCATTTAGCTGAAACATCAGCTCCTCTATCCAATTATTCTAATTTTCAATGTTTCAGCTTTCCACTGCATACTCCAACTCAGGTAGAATTATTATCCTCTGCTTTGATGCCATATATACTTGTCTTTTTGCATAAGGTCTATAAGCTTTGTTGCATTATTTGCTTATAGATTTAGTTTCATTCTCTAGATTTTAAGACTCTTAAAGCCGAGGGTCATATTTTATTCATCTTTGTATTACACTTTTGTCTACTGAAGTGATCATAACTGGATGAATAAATACTATATATCTTCCAAAATATTAATTCCACTTGAGAAAATATAATAGTGGAAAGTAATGATTTTCTAATGATGAAATTTCAGACAACAGAAAATATTTTGTCAATGATATCCTCAAATTAGATGACAGTCTGTACTTATCTATGTATAAGTAGCACCTACATTTCATTCAGCAAGGCCACATTATAACTTCATGGGTTCCTTCACATATCTGATCTAGAACAGCTATTCTCAAAAGTGTGATTGCAGCACCAGCAGCATCATTGCCATCATATAGTCCTTCAGATATTTCTGATGTCCCGAAGTTTGAGAACTACTGTAAAGGTCAGGGA
>NW_006774288.1:700627-703599 GCF_000442215.2 Lipotes vexillifer | reverse complement strand
AAAGAGCCCATGTTTGTTGCCTGACTTACTTTTTTCCCTTTATATCATTTATGGTGATTGGGAAAGCAAGCTCTAAATGTGATTTATAGCCAACATGCATCATTTGGGTAGTATAAGGAAGTGGCTTAATCTTTTGAACCTAAATTCTCTAATTTATATGATGGGGTAAAACACTGCCTACCTCTAGAGTTGCTGTGAATATTAAATGAGTTAAACCCTAGAAAATGTCTACCGTGGTTCATGGAGAAAATGCTTAGCACAATGCTTGCTCAGAAATTTTAGCTGCTTTTTTTCCCCTTTTGATACTATTGCTACTATTTCCACTATTACTATTATTGCTACAGTACTATTTTTAATACCATTACTACTATTATAATTAGTTTTACAGTTCTTAAAAAACGGTTGTGGGGAGGGAAGCGTGGGGGCTGGTGGTGTGATGAATTGGGAGATTGGGATTGACATATATACACTAATATGTATAAAATAGATAACTAATAAGAACCTGCTGTATAAAAAAATTAAATTAAATTAAATTTTTAAAAAATAGCTGTGAAGTGTTATATTTAGTCTCGTATCAGAGAAGTGGAAACAGGCTAGAAGAGGTAGATTAATAAGATCACACAGCAATTACGAAGTGAAACCAGGATTAAACAATGAGTCAGTATGATGAAACCAGACAACATAATTTTCATAGTAAATGTTACTACTTAAATAATTTGCATTTCAAGTGATGATGAAGTACTTTAAGAAATGTTTAGTATATAAGTGAGAAGGAAGTTTGGTCATTTGATAAAAACTATAGATACTGTTAAATAATGCCAGGTTAGTGTCTTTTCAAAGAATAGTAACTCAGCATGTCAAAGTGAAAGCACAGTTAAAATATGGCAAGAAATATACAAGCCTTAAAGGCCTATTGCTTGTTTTTTTCTTTTGACATTTGTAGGTATGAATGTCAACACAAATTCAACTGTATGAAAGAAATAACATATTTTTCCCGATGATTCAACTTGATTTCCATTTTGAATGCCCATAGCACTGAGGTTGAAAATTTTAACTCGCTCAATCTAGGGTTTTTACCCAGTGCTGAGATTTTGTTGGGTTCACTTAATCCTTGATGTAATATCTCAATAGGGGAATTTTGAGATTTTCTTCATCCCATCGAGTCTTCAGTCATTCATTCATTAGGTTATCATTGAAATATTCCTCTTTCTTATCTGCTGACTTTATTCAGATTCTGTTGTTCTTGCTGCTATTTTCATACCAATCCTAAAGCCACAGGTACATTCTGTGGCTTTTTTGCCACCCTGGGGATGGAAATCCTGGGAAGGTTATTTGTGGCCCTTATGTGCTTAATGCTGAAAACTTCCATTCCCAGTTATGGTGGATACAGAATAGCCTAAATACTTTGTAATGACAGAGAGTGAACTACAGAGAGAACAAGGACAACAACAAAATCAACATTTATCACATGCAAAACAAATTCAGCCACATTTTTACACACTGCATATTTTCTGTACTGTTGCAAGGCTTAAATCATGTCCTTAAATTCACCTTCAGTCTGCAAGCACCTAAGCCTTTTAGCTCTCCTTCACAAAACAAATGAATAGGTAACCATTCAGCTGATAAGCTAATTCAATTCACTGGAACATGAACTACACACAATTTTAATATCTGTAATGTGTTTGGCAACAATGGGAAAAATCTGTATGCACTAGAACAGACATTAAAATTTTACCCCGGAGAAAGACGAGGAGAAACATGTGGTATTCACAAGGTTAGTGATTAGATTTCAAGAAGCAAAGAAAAGAAACTTTAAACATTCCTGCAAAATGGAAATAAATAATATCAATAATGGTTCATACAGTCATGAAGAATTACATGGAAGAAACAGGTTTAAAAAGAAAATGTGAGTTAACATTGGCAAACATATCCCAAATGGCAGAAATAAGTTCAAAATGCCATTAAGTCCAAGTCTCAGCTGTTAGTTCTGAACAATTGGCTGATAATACAATAATTGGCTTTGGGACCGTACACACACACCAAACATATCCACACATACACACAACCATGCACACATGCTTTATTTTTTGATAGAGTATTGTAATAAACTTTAGGTCATAGTTTTAATTATGTAGGCTTATTTATTGCACCAAATCATTCATTCATTCATTTCAAATTTGTCTTAATAATAAAGTTGATATTTTCATCATCTATGTAAATGAAGTGGTAGTTTATCAGATTGAACAAGCTGACTTCATGATCTGAAATTCAAATATCTAATTCCAGTGTTAAGCTAACTCATAAGACTGCTACTGACCCAGAGAGAAAACAGAAACTTTCACAGTATAGATGCTTAATGAATATTTATTTTTTAATGAATAAATTTTAAAATAATGAGGAAAGGATAACAGGAGAAAACAAGGAACAACAAAAATGAAGGTAGGGAGAGGAGGGAGGGGAAGTCAGGAAGAAAAGCTGGAAAGGAGGGAGGAAAGGAAATAGAGAAAGAAGCAATGAAAAAGAAGAATTTTTAGAAACTTCAGTGGTAAGTACATAAAACTACTCCTTGATACTGTTCTTACTATTACCATTAGTAAATTCTTCCTTCAACATAAACATAACTCTGTACTGTGGTATCAGTCAATTTTTCACAGTAAAAATGGAGAATACTGTTTCTTTCCATATTACCATATTCTTACATGTAGTTTAATCCCAGAAGCTATTTTTAGAAATTCACTTTCCTTTGACACAAATATCAATAGCTCCATATGAACTATTAATATATTTTTCTAAAGCATCCATGATTCTTTTAAATTTCTGCTTCTACCACCTTGTTTAGATTTTTATCTCACCACTTTAATAATTTCCAGGCATTAGACTCTCTCTGTAGACCAACCGAAAAGGCATTTAAAAGCTATCCTAGGGCTTCCCTGGTGGCGCAGTGGTTGAGAGTCCGCCTGCCGATGCAGGGG
>NW_006774288.1:662162-700437 GCF_000442215.2 Lipotes vexillifer | reverse complement strand
CCCCAGAACCCCAAAAAAAAAAAAAAAAAAAAAAAGCTATCCTAGACTGGTTGCTAGAGAAACATTCTGATATGCTACATGTCTTGTGGAAAGACAGTAGGTTGACTTTCTGGACTGGAAGTCATACTGTTGTTAATGATTTGACTTCCTGGGCTCATTGCTGCAGATTGTGGGTAAAAGTTCTACTTTTATAGATGGTCTGTGAACTGAAAAAAAAAAATAAAAAGCCCAATGTGAGAGCTGTGAATTCAGTTTTCTTTGCAGCTTACTGAGGACTGTAGCCCAGGAGCCTCTCAGATAGCTCTGAGGGACTGTTCTGAAGAGGTGGTGGGGAAGGAGGTCAGTATATACATGATTTTGGTGATGGGCGTACTTGCAATCAATTATACATCTCAGTAGAAGGTTGATGCTAGTCATGAAGAGCAAATGTCTCCATTAGTAATTTTACCACTTTCCTAGGTATAAGAAGATGCAAGAAATTGTGCTCCTTAAATTTTCTTCTGAAAATATCTATCTGAAGCCCAGTTCAGCCAGATTTTCCCAGAGCATCGAGTGCCTCATTCCTGATCTTTGCCCTGAACTCCTTTCAGGGTGTGTTAAAGGTCAGCGATTCTATTGGCTAGTGACTTCATCCTTGTAGAAACAGACGGCAAGTGGCATTCTTTAGCTTGTAGGTCAACCATTGTCCACTTGTATAATCAATCTCTAATATGGAATATCACACAATCTGGATAAGTGTGATTTTGCCTCATAATTATAACTAGATGAAGCTTCATTGCAAAAAGCATTACAGAGGTGACATGTATTTTCATTGCTTCACATACGTAGGTATCAATACATAAAGTCATTGTGTCTTGTTATTTTTGTGCTAAGTTGAATCACTTGGATATGGTATTGTCCACCAGATTTCTTCATTGTAGAAAATCTTTCATTTTTTGCCATCAATAATTTGTAAGGTGATACTTTAAGATGCGGTAAATATCTTATAAATATCCTGTTTTCCAACAACATTTTACCCAGTCATTTAGCTTCATTGATGATTATGGCACAAAGGGTGGCAAGATAGTGATGTTTCCAATTATCTCATTCTTTCACTGCATATTAGCTTTCATTGTCAAGTAAAGAAAAGCTTTTTCTTTACTCTCCTTCCTTCTTTGTTAAAACATCATTATGGGACTTTCCTGGTGGCGCAGTGGTTGAGAGTCTGCCTGCCGATGCAGGGGTCTCGGGTTCGTGCCCCAGTCCGGGAAGATCCCACATGCCACGGAGTGGCTAGGTCCGTGAGCCATGGCCTCGGAGCCTGTGCTCCACAACGGGAGAGGCCACAGCAGTGAGAGGCCCATGTACCACAGAAAAAAAAAACAAAAAAACCCCACAAAATATCAGGGAGGGGAGCAAAAAATGTAGATATTTTAGAATGTGTTTGATCTTAAAGCACTACCTGTTTAAAACAAATAGATATAGCTATAAGTCAACATATATAAACCCCATGATAACCACAATCAAAAACCTACCATAGATACACAGAAGAAGAAAGAGAAGAACACTATACCAAAAAAAAAAAAAAAAAAAAAAAAAATCGTTATGGATCCATGGAAACTTTTGTTATTCGAATTTTTATAATGTATTACCTTCAATCATTTTCTTTCTTTCTTTCTGTGTTTTTCTTTTTTTTTTTTAATACACAATCTGTATTAAGTTTGGCCCATGGAAACACCTTTTCACTAGTTTCTTGTACTTTTCACACTTTCACATCAGAATCTGAACACATACTTGCTTCCTAGAACAACATATTACATGCTTATCTTGTACTTTGTCCCAAATATAGAATTAGCCATTTCTCCAAAGAACATTTGTGCCTTTCATTGGGAGCACATTATGACTTTACTTTTAATGCAGAAAAACTGGAATAATATTTTCTACCTTGCTGAAGATATTTGTTAAGAAGAAGTTATATTAAAAATATTAATAATCTTAACATTAAAATTCTGTAATAACTAAATAATCATTAGTAATATAACATATGCCTCCAAATTACTTAATAATTTTCTAAGCAGTCACGGGTTTATTGAACCACCTTGATCTTTGTACTTACCTTTGCATCCATAAATACACATGAGTATTATTGGACTACATTGGTAAAATAAAACAGGCAAGAATTACAAGGGACAAAGTTTGTTCAGTCACGTTTCCTTACAGGAACTTTCCTTTTGCAATATAGTAGTGAATAAAAATAGAAATATCAAATTTCCTTCTTTTGTCCCTCGCGGGCTCCTTCCCGCGCTGGTCCGCGCCCCACCTGCCACTGCCCGGCCTGCGGGCGCCGCTCTCCGCCGCAGCTTCGGCACCTCGGCCCAGAACAGTGCTAAAGCAACCGTGCTGGGGGCTTGGAGGAATCCGGCAGCCGCTTTCGCTTCTCCTGAAGAGCAGCCCCTCGGTGAGCTGCCCGACTCTCCACGGTATTGCTCATACAGCCGGAGTGGCCGCCAATGGGGGCCTCATCGAGACCAGAGCGATGGTGAAACGCCACCTCGGAGCTGGGCAGCTGCCAGACTGCCCGGAGGGCTGCGACAAGGTGGCTATTACCTACCGCGGGAGTCCCAAGAAAAGCAGGCATGACATGGGACGACCTGCTCAACACCCACGCCACAATCCTGGCCACCCTGACTGCTGCCTGTGACCGCACAGCCCCGAGACCATGATCTGCGTCATTTCAAATCCAGTTAACTCCACCATCCCAATCACAGCGGAAGTTTTCAAGAAACATGGAGTTTACAACCCTAGTAAAATCTTTGGGGTGACAACCCTCTTGTCCAAGCCAACACTTTTGTTGCCGAAGTGAAGGGTGTGGACCGGCTCGAGTCAACGTTCTTGTCATTGGCGGCCATGCTGAGAGGATCATCCCCCTGGATCTCAGTGCACCCCCAAAGTGGACTTTCCCCAGGACCTGCTGACTACCCTCACCGGGTGGATCCAGGAGGCTGGCACGGAGGTGGGCAAGGCTAAGGCCACAACAAACCCTGCCTCCCTGTCCACGGCGTACGCCGGAGCCCGCCGATTTGTCTCCTCCCTCGTGGGTGCGATGAACTGAAAGGAAGCCAAATGTTCCTTCGTCAAGTCCCAAGAAACAGACCGTCCGTATTTCTCCACACCGTTGATGCTGGGGGGAAAGGGCATCGAGAAGAATCTAGGCATCGGCAAAATCTCCCCCGTTTGAAGAGAAGGTGATTGCCAAGACCATTTCTGAGCTGAAAGCCTCCATCAAGAAACGAGAGAGTTTGTAAAAAAAACATGAAATGAGAAGGCGGTGAGCGAGCAGTCCGTTTCCTTAACGAATTAAGGCGTCATGTCAGTGTAAAGCCATTTCAGACACCTTTGTCTTTTCAGTTTGCTTTGGTGATGAGTATTGTATGAACAAAACACCCCTTCCAAATCTCGGGTCAGTCTATCAGTGCATCAATAAAAGCAGGCTTTGATTTTCTTTTTCAAGTTCTCTTCCAATTAAAAAAAAAGTATTTTTTTCTTTCAAATTTTTGAGTGTGGAAGAAAACAAATTCAAGGGAAGAGGAAAAAGTAAAAGTATATGTAAAAGTTCTGAAGTACTCCAGGCAGAGAAAATAATTGCTAGTAGTCATACTGGGAAAACTTTTGGATTTAATAAGATAAAAATTAGAAGTTTTATATGAAACAAAGATTAGAAAATAATTAGATTAATTTAATTCTCTCAATACTCTGTGTGAGAATGATGCAGGATGACCTAAACAATAGACTTTTTTGTGTTCTAACTGATACATGATGAATGAGATAAAATTTAAATAACACACAACATGTAACAGGCTTGTAAAATAAGAAAACAACAGCATGACTTAGAGGGAACTTTAGAAATCAATTAAAAGTTGAAAGATTTATTAAAATAATTTTGCAATTTAAATGTGACCTTTTTTATCTTTTAGGTCAAACCGATCATATATTTCTAACATACTGAACTATCAATAACTCATGTAATATTCCTCTTAAACAGATAAAAAATTCTGCTACAGCAGTAAATGACTGGGTTGCTGTGAAATGATGTTATAATAGTTTCAGTTGGCTTGAAGGAATTGATGTTATATTTATATTAAAAATAATTATTTATTATGAGAGTTTTCTACATTATTTCGAAGCTTCACATTCCCTTTTAAAAGAAGGACTTTAAAAACATTGAAAATGTTGAGGGCAGTCATCAAAATGGAATTGCCTTTAAAAATTAAATGCATGCATTTGCTTTATTTTTTTTAAGTCAACCCTGGTTTACTGGAAAAGTCACTGAAAGTGTTGTACGTATTAAAATATAAAATCAAATGATATAGGTGATCTTCAATTGATGAATAAAGAAAAAAATTAAAGTAGAAATTTCATCTTGACCTGTTTTCATTTCTGTCAGGCACATTTATGGATTTAAGGAACCTCTATTTCTAGCATATACTGAAAATGGATTAGAAGAAGGAACATGGAAGTGTGTTAATAATAAGAATTGCATTGCACATTTACTATGTGCCTGACTCTGTTGTGTTTAACTAACTCATCAATCTTTCTGACAACCCTACAAGAGAGATACCACTACTGGCACCATTTTGTAGAAGGGAGAACTGAAGCACAGGTTAATAAAATAATTCACCTGCAGTCACTTAATCTTGAGTGATGGAGTTAAGGCCCCAAACTAGGCAGTATTACTACACAGTTTCTTGTTCTAAGTAATGAGGTAATAAGCCTTAAAAACAGATCCAGAACAATTTATTTTAAAAAGAGATAAATGCAAGTTATAATGTTGAAATGCCTACACATTATAACATAAAACATTTTGAAACATACAGAATAAAACTTTCTTTAAATTTAAATCATTCACCAAAAAATTGAGAAAGAGTTGGAATTGGGAATAGATTCAAATTTTCTGAATTTAAATTCAGTTTTATTTTTGTAAGAACAAAAATCCTACTAATAAAATTATTAGAATTATGACTGATGAAATTAAGGGAGAAAAGGTATTATAATAACAATAAACTCATATATAATACTGTGTGCTATCCACTTTCCTAAGTATTGTGTATTTTAATACATTTAATCTACAGAACAGCCACATGAGATGTTACTATTCACACTTTTGAGATGAAGAAATTAAGGTACAAAAAGAATAAATACACTTCTCAAGGTCACAAAACTGATAACTAGCAAAGCCAGGATTCAAACTCATGAAGTTTGGATCCAGAGTTCTTGCTTTTAAGTCCAAAAAATGTCCACATTTCAATTTTGTGTCTGGGAGGATTTCTATTAGTAGAAATGAGGAAGGCAGAAAAAGCAAATGCTGTTTCATATTTTTCCCCCAAGAAATGGGGGAGATGAGTAAAAGTTTTACATATGCTATGTTTGAGTTGTCAAAAGGTGTGCTATACAAATGGAAATACATCTGAAATAAAAAGTAATATGCGGGACTATATCCTAGCCCAGAAATCAGAATAGAAATTTGTAATTCAGCTACTGTAGGGTTATTTAAACCAATAAAGTAGAAATAATAACATTATTAATAATAATAATTGTTATTACAATTATAATATGTACTATAATAATTCATTCTTATATTTAAGTTGTAGTTTGTAGCTGGAGTTCTTGTCACATATATTATTTTTTTTAACATCTTTATTCGAGTATAATTGCTTTACATTGTTGTGTTAGTTTCTGCTGTATAACAAAGTGAATCAGCTAATACATATACATATATCCCCATACCCCCTCCCTCTTGCATCTCCCTCCCAACCTCCTTATCCCACCCCATATTATCTTACTTAAACTCATATATTATTTAATTTAATGTCAGAGATTAAGCTCTATATAGAACAGAGAAGAATATCAAGACAACTCAGGAAGAAGAGTCAGTCAAGGAATAAGAAACATCTGTAGAGATGAGAACTGATCCAAATATAAACCAAATTTCAAGAGTTTCAGTAGTGAGTGAATGATGAGCTAGCAGAAGTGACAAGATATTCTGTACTTTCAAGAGGTTTTCAGAGAAAGAAAAGAGAGTTTAAAGAGTTAGTCAGGATTAAATGATAAAATAACTTTTAGCATAGGACAAGCTAGAACATTTTTAGAGATGGGGGAAGAGAACAGATGGAGAAAAAGCATTAAAGCACAGAATTGGGGAAGGGATGGTGAATGGATTGTGTTCTCTGTGACATGAGTAAATGAGATCAGAAACCCCATCTTTTTATTAGAGATCACGGACAATCTAGTAGATGAGAAAGTTTCAGTAGGAATTATGGGATAAGGAGCTAAAACATTTTGAGCTGGATGGCTGCAGAAAGATAGTCAATAAATTAATATGCTGAGAATAAGGAATGGGAGCAGAGTACTGAGAAGAAAAAAATGGCATAGACATGTAAGGAAGTGTATTAAGGGGTCAGGAAGAGAAACATTTTCAATGAAGTCTATGTCATCTACTGGTCAGCTTTATGTCTCAAGCACTTTTAGGAAGAATATAGTTCTTAACCACTTCAATCTTTTAAAGTTAAAATATAAGGCTCATATATCACTGTCATAATACAATTATTTGACATTCCTTTCATTGTGCTAAGTAGGCAGACAATGGTAAAATCTAAGACTGAATGAATTCTCAAATGGACCAATAAAGGATTTTTGTCATCATAAAATGTTAACTGGAAAAGGATTTTTAATTGTAATTACCATAATCTACATTGGAGCTCAGAGGAGGCAGTAAAGTCTATCACTAAATGATTTATCAGCAATGAATGTTTTAGTGTCCATAGGGTTCTTATGATTTTTAAAAGTTAACTTTTAAAAATCTCATTTAATTTCTCTAACTATTTAAGTTCTATTTATTTTAATCTTTAATTTGTGAAGCTATTTTTTACCTGCTTGAGTGTCCAAAATACGCTACACAGCTCTTGAGGGAAAACAAAATAAAAAAATCATGAAAAAATGAAAAAATAACAACTCTGCTCCTTGTAACATATAATTTCTTTATGAATTATGGATTCCATGAAAAGTACTAGAAAAATGTAAGTTTGTGATTTTTAAAAATTCTATGGAATGTAGACTTATTGTGGTGCTTTAGAAAAACACATGTTTCTGGAATCCCCCATGGAGTTCTAGAAACATCTAGACACAAATCTTGCATAAGAATCAAAGAGATGAGATGAAGGGGAATATCACCTAAATTCTTTGCATCAGAGTCACAGATGCATTGTCTGTGTGCAATAGCATTTATTTTGGTTATTTCTTCAATGTAGGATTATTCTATATACAGGATAGTTATCTTGAGTATGTATTAGAATTCTTCATCAAAATTTTACCTGAGTATTGTCTGAAAAATTATGGTAACAAACAAGAAAAACCGTTTAAAACCAAAATAAAAAATAATATTGCCCTCAAGGACAAAGTTCACTGTGGTCAACTATTATACAGCATGCAGTTTTTATACAATTTCTTATGTCATGGTATAACAAATTACCACGAACTTCATGGCTTAATGCAATACAAATTTATTATCTTACAGTTCTGGAGGCCAGAAGTTTAAAGTCAGTTTCACTGGACTGAAACCAAGATGTCCACCTGGCCAAGCTCTCTTTGGAGGAACTAAGGGATAATTTGTTTCCTTTCCTTTTTCAGCTTCTAGAGTTATATTTCTTGACTCATGGACTCTTCCTCCATCATCAAAGTCAGTGGCATAGCTCCTTTTCTCTCTGACTCTGCTTCCCTCTACTTCCTTCACATGGCTTTCTTCTTCTGTAGTCTGTGTCAAATATCTCTTACATAAGGGTACATGTGATAGCATTTAGATCTTGACTTTATAATACCTGCAAAGTTTTTTTGCCATATGGTAACATTCACAGGTTCCATGGATAAGGGTATGCATATCTTCTGAGGATCCATTATTCAGCCTACCACAGCATATAAGGCATAAAATAATCTGTAACACATTATCTAATGTGTTTTCCCTTTAATGTATGAAAAGGAAACTGTCAGGAAAACCATTAATAATTAAGAACTTACATACTTAAAGGAGCATATGGTGTCAAAAAATCATGCTTCTACAAATCCTTGGTAAACAAGGCTAAACTCAAACTCTAAAAGCAGTCACTTTCTTCACCCACAAATCTCCAAGAACGGATAACTGTGAGGACATATCCCGGCCACAGCACTTTTCTGTCAAAAACGCTACCTAGCAAGTGTTTGCCCATGGATGAAAGAGTAGGAATATAAGCAGAATATCATGAGATCCAATGAAAATCAGGAACCAGGTATATCCAAAATGAAGTGAGAATAATGTATATTTCTCTCTACCAATTGTCTAGGATTCTTTATATTTTTGTATATATGTATATGTATATATACATAAATATATATGTATATGTATGTGTATATATATACAATTATATATATATATATAAACTATAGATAGACAGATAAATAATTGATCATTTTATAAGTATGTGTGACATGACTGACTGGATCCACTCTACAATTGGTAGAGACAACAATGGCAGAAAACATAAATACTGTTTAAAATATTTTGTTAAAAATCACAGATTAGTAAGATCAGGTGGCATATACTTAGCTTTAATTTCAAATGAGAAAGGAAAATTGTGCCTTAGCAAACAGAGACCTAGCCATATTTTGACATGGCTTATTGTGGCAAGACAAGTGTGCCAATTCAGATCTTCACAAGTTCTTAATCAAGACATGAGGCTCAGTGTCTATGTGCCACTAATTGGGCTATTATGTGCTGTCATCTTTGTTAGTTAACTCTTCGTATGTTTATATAATATCTCTTCAACTAGAATTTTCACCCTTGATGGGATATAGCATAGTTAGGCATTAGACACAATCATGCATAGCAATACATATTCTAAGAAAAATGTTGTCTCTTTTTTGACAATGGTAAACCCAGGAGTTCAAAATTCATTGTCATCTAAAGTCATGCAAGCAAAACTTTTTCATCTATTCTAATGCTTAGTATAGCACCTCAGACATAGCATGTAATCAGTAAAAGTATATAGAATAGAACTCATTAATGTAATTTGTAAAATAAAAAAAAAATCTGTGCCCAGATAAATAATTTATTTTCAAGATGAGTACACACACACAAAAAATAGTGCTTCAACATCAGGAAATGCTTAGTCAAATAAGGTGTTGTCACCTTTTTCTGTGGAAAACTAATAAGACTCAGCTGTGATTTGAAGAATGTACCCTCCTTATTTTTCATCTATCCTTTATACTCAAGACTTGAATTCACAGACATTGCTGAGATGATTTGCCAAGGCTTAAGACAGCTTCTTATAATGAAGGAGGTAAGGTGGATGTTATAGAGACTGTTCTACCTGGGGACTGTTCTATTTGGGCACATGGCCAACCAAAGTAAAAGTTACATTTGTAAGTAGATTTCAGAGAGGAATAGTTTTGAAACTAAGTTCAGGACACTAAGATATAAGCATGCATAACCTTGGCAACTACTGAAATGAATAAGGAATGAGTCTAACCCATATTCTTTTTTTTCCCTTCCTTTTTGCTGGCTGGAATGAGTACATAATGGTTATAGCTGAAGATGCCATGCTGGACCATGAGAAATCTTTGTGAATGGAGACTCTCACAGGTTGAGTCCCTAAAGCAGACACTGAAATGAAGTGTAACATGCAAGATATTTATTAATAGTGCCATTTGGGTCATCCACAGTAGAAGTTAGGAGAAGGAAACAGGATTAGACAGAGGGAAAAGCTGAACTGAGATGGAGGTCCCACAATAGCCTCCAGAAATCTTATGAGATCTTTGGAGCTAGACTTGCCCTTCAAAATAGTCCTATGGCGGGATAAAGTGGCCAAAGCTTTACATTCATGTATTGATCAATCACTGGCTGTGGGTAACACTGGGAAGGCATAAGACCTTGAGTGAGGAACTTCTTTGCAGCTGAAGTAACCCCTCAGAGGTTGACAACTGTGTGTTCACAGCTCACCAACTGGGAAAACAGATCCTTCAGTGGTGGGCATCTGAAAGTACATCTCATTGTTCAACACAGTGGCCAAGTCCAGTGGGTAATAAGTTGGGAAGTATTGTGAGTTCTGGAACCCTGAGAGAACTTTCCAGGCTTGTACTGCCAACCTCTGGACTTTGACATGAGAGAAAACATTCAAACACACTCACTGAACCATCTCCACTAGCATGGCTTTTATTACCATCTTTATGATCTTGTGTCCCAAAATTTACCTCTAATCTATATCAAGTGCCAGTATTATATAGTATATGAACTACTTGGCATTTCCATTTGACACAATGACTGCATCTTTATGTCAACTTAAGCAAACTAAAATAAATCATCTCTCCACCAGACAAATTTTCTTTTTGTACTACCAATCTCAGTATATGACACAAAAATCCATGTAGATATTTTTATTTCAAGTCCAAATTTTTAGCTCAGGAACCATTTTATAAGCTGAGCTTTTTTATAGCATCTCATGATACCCCCATCATTCATTCAAAAGTCCCTTTACAAAAAAATTCCCTTCTACAAAGGGGCTATTTTCTCTTAATTCTCTAATCCTTTGTCCACACCATTTTCTCTTTCTATACGTTTATACTCATCTCCCCTCCAATTAACTTTTGGTAATTCCATTGCATTTGTAATTATTTATCTCCAAACAGAACATCATAATCTCTTTATATTATTGTGTCTCCAGCACCTACAAAGTGCCTGGCTCACAGTAGGTCTGTCTTCATACTGAGCAGATGAATGAATGCGAGCGTGAATGAAAGAAACCCCTTGGTTCCATCTATCCCAGTTTTCTCCCCTTTCCATAGAAGCATACCACAGTCCAGTCTTCACAAGTTATAACTGTAGTGAAATATAAACCTGAAAAATATATTAGGATCAAATAACAAACAATGACAAATATTAGAAAAAGTAAATTGTACTTAATTTGTTAAACAGTGTGGAGTCACAGAAAATTTTTAAGAAGCATTCAGGAAAGAACATGAGTGTTTAAATTCCAGGCTCTAGTTAATTAAAGATAACCAGAATGATCATTTCATTAACTGAATTCTTACTAGAAGTGTATGATCACTGTTAAACTGTGAATCACTTAATAGAAGGAACGCTGAAATCAAAATGATAGAATATTGACTTTGCTCATTAACTCTTCAGATAACATTAAAGCCCAAGAGGGGGAAAGGAAGTGGCTTAAAACTAAAAGGCTATGATAACGATTTAAAGTGACCTCCAAGAGTGTAAAGACACAGAACAAAATGCATTAAAGATGAGATGAGGGAAATATAACTGGAGAGAAGAATAATTTTTAAAATGCAAAAATATAAGATGTGCAAGTATGGCAGATACTTAGCTAAGTGTCATAGTAGATAACAAACTAGCCATGATCAGTGAATCAACTCCAGGGAAAACAAATGTAGTGTTAAATTCTAAGTAGCAACAGTATACCTGGAGATGATGCAGATTCTCAAATTATATTCTCAGTGTTTTGTCTGTTTTCTTTCTTTTTTTTACACTTCAATCAAGGAGCTGTGTGGAAAATGTGGGGCAGATACGCAGAAAGGAAATATAAATTGTTAAACTGTTACTTAATAACTTCAATAAAGGAAGAGTAAATAAGAAGCGACCATACTGAAAGGTGATTAAGAGTTATGTTCTGCAAAGGGTAGTGTCCAGGCCACTTCCACCAAGCTTTATAGTTTGGAAGGGATTAAGAGCTAAGAGTAACATGGCAGACTACATATGAGGGATGATTTCCAAATATGTGAAAAAATACCAACATAAGTTGCTATAAAGACAAAAATAAAAATTGATTACAACTTTCTTTGAATGATTTAAGTAAAATTCTACTGAACAGGAAATGATGCATTAAATCTTTTTGAGTTACCCTTATCCATTATAAACATTTTGATATTATCATTCTTAATATTGGTTGGACAAACTAATTAAAAAATATATTGCTCAGTGTATACATTTATAAATAGAGAAAATGACAGGGCTGTGGAGAAAGAGAGGAGCTAACGCTAAGGCAAACATGACACAGTGGAATGAATGCCAGCCTCACAAGTGATCTTGCAAAGGGTGATGATGAGTATTACCAGTGATTCACTTGTTCTCTGCTGGGAGCCATGCTGATCACATTCTGTGCTTAGTCACACTGAATTCTCTTAATGATTCTATGGATAGACACAATCATCAATCTCAGTTTTAAAAGGATGAACAGGCTTAACAAAATTAAGCACACTCATGCACTGGAATATGTACCCTATCTCGTGTTTGCTGGACACTAAAATACATGTCCCTAACCATAAATAATACTGGAGTATCAGTCTCAAGTAAACAGGACAGTCAGGTTGTTTTTTTTGTTTTTTGTTTTTCCTGCATCCCCAATCACATGGTATTTACTTAAATAATTGTTGAACTAATGTTAAAAATGGAAAATTTTGGAAAATAAATTGAGATAAAATGAAGATGTTAAAGAATCTACTGAGTATAACACACTCCTTCATTGTAAATGGATGGTATATGGACTGAATTGTGCTTCCCTAAAATCCATATGTTGAATCCCTAACCCTCAATGTGCTTGTATTTGGTGACAGGCCTTTTAAGAGATAGCTAAGGTTAAATGAGGTCATAATGTTGAGGCCTGAATCCAATAGAACTAGTGCCCTTTAAAAGAGGCAGAGAGATCAGAGATCTTTCTCCACAAGCACACAGGAGGACTCAGCAGAGTCCTTTGTCACCTTTGTGAGCCAAGAAGAGAGTTTTCAGCAGAACCTGAACCTTGCCAGACAACAATCTTGGACTTCCCAGCGTCTACAACTGTGAGAAAATTAATTTCTATTAGTTAAATCACACGGTGGTATTTTGTTATGGCAATATGAACAGACTAAGACAATAACTTTACTTTAAAAGGACTGCACTAAGCGTTTCCCTGGTGGCACAGTGGTTGAGAGTCCACCTGCCGATGCAGGGCACACGGGTTCGTGCCCCACTCTGGGAAGATCCCACATGCCGCGGAGCGGCTAGGCCCGTGAGCCAGGGCCGCTGAGCCTGCGCGTCTGGAGCCTGTGCTCCACAATGGGAGAGGCCACAACAGTGAGAGGCCCGCATACCGCAAAAAAAAAAAAAAAAAAAAAAGGACTGCACTAAAAATCATATAGTTTATAATGTTAGGTTAATAGGCTAAGAGCTGAAGTACAGACCTTAGCACCATAAAGGATAAAGTCAGAGAACAAAGTGATGAGGATGCTGGCTGTTCCTAAGAAAGTATGACTTTAAAGACATTCACCACTTTGTTATGCACCAGTTAAGAGCCAGACAGGGAGAGTTGTTGTTGTTTCCACTATTTTTGAAGATGTTTGCTTGCTTAAATCTGGGATAGGCACACTTCTGAATTATCTCTTTGTGTTTTTATTTTTGATACATTGGCTTCTGCTGATATTAAACAGATCAGATTTTCCAATATTCATGTAATATTTACAATAATTACACATTGGCAGGGGAAAAAGTAGCATAGAATTAGGACCATGGAATACCTGTTGGGGTGGAAACACTAAGAAAATCTACTTATAAAAGTGTTTTCAGTGTCATGCTTTTAATATTCTCTTTCATTTTTCATTTCTAATATCACTCAGTCAACGGCCTTAGCTGAGAGCTAAGCTCATAGTTTTAAGAGACTAACATGACATATTATTTCTCTTTAATTCAATGCTCAGATAGGAAGTTGATTAATACAGAAATTTTTAAAAAGATGAATTGGTTTGTGTTTACTTAAAATTATACAATGACCTAAAAATGAGTAAATACAAATGCACCATAATGTCACTTCCTTGATTAGCCTTTTGAGTTACTCACTTTCAGTTGCAAAAGGTTTAAATGAGAAAACCAAATAAACAAATCACATTGAATTTCTTCTTAAAAAAGGCACTGAAAGGTTAGGAGTAATTACAGATTAAAAAAATGTGGTAGAGGGTTACATAGAGAAAGATTTCTCCAAAATGTAAATTTGTTGATATTTAGTTTTCTATTCTAAACTATGATTTGATCTTCTATGTACCTCATGTATGATTTATTTTCTGAGGAGAAAGGTTTTTTTATTAGGTTGTGGTATCTGATCCAATATTGTTTTTAAATGTTCTTCACCATTTCCTATAAAAATAAGGTGAGAAAAGGCTGTTAAATCATTAAATTATCATTGGGAATATAAGCCTTAGAATTATATCTACAGCAAAAAGTATCTGATTGACTTTTAAAAATAGAACTCTAGCTCCTCACAATATATCATTCTAGTTTAATTCTTAATTATTTAGCCATATTGGGAAATTTCACAATTTTCTGCCTTTAAGTTTTAAGCTTCCCTGAACCTAATTTCCTTATCTATATTTTGAAAAGAAAATTTACAGTAATATGGCTGACAGAACTGACATGTGAAGTTCCCCTTCTGTTCAAACACATAAAAATCTTCATAACAAGAACATTTTAATTCACAAGAAAGTTTTCAACACAAAGCAACACTCTATTTATAATTTTACTTCAGAGTAATAAAACATGTGCTGTTTAGTCTTCTATATAACATTAATTATTGTTTCAACTTATTTGGTTTAAAATATTTGTGTGTATTCTGAAAGTGAGTACTGGACATGTAAAGACTGAAACATAAATAAAAGTATATTCATTGAAAAACAAAATGCATATTATATTTTCAAAAATGGAGGTAAAATTTAACAATTTCATTTTAGCAGGTATTATACCTGCTCATCACAAACATGTTAGGCACGTATAAAACCTGAAATATCATTTTTATAGCCCAAGTAAAGTATCTTAGTGTAAATAATTTTAAATAGCATGCTATGCTACACTCATGGGCTAAGCAAGACCATCTTAATTTTTATTAGCTATGTAGCCTATGCATATTAAGGGCTATTTTGAAAATGTCATTTTCAAAGTGAAAATCTTTTTCTCTTGTTTAAAACCACAACAGCCAAATTGTTACTTAGAAACATATTTGTAGCAAATTCCATTTTTGAAATGTGCATCTGCTAGAACCCCTGCAGTTGAGTTTCACTGAAGTTTTTAAACTCTTATGCTTCATTATTCGGGTCTCTGAATCTCAATAAGCTTTAACAGACACATTTTTTCTGTTTGAGTAGCACTCTCCATCAATCTTAATGAGTATTTTTACAACAATAACTTGTAAAGAACCATTCTGTCCATTAAATTACATGGGACTTTTAGCATCATCTTGAAAAAAAGATGCATCAGCTGTTTCCAACCACTTTAAAATACCAGATATATAACTTCTAGACTACAAAATGAAGTTGGCAGAACTTATATAAAAATGCTCTTGATATTCTCATGCAGGCTTTTCTAAGACCGGTATCAATGGAGAGGGCCCAGGTAAAATAAAAAAGGAAATGTTTAAACATTTGAGGAAAAATAAGAAGTAACACTTAGTAAATATGTTTAGAGCCAGAATGTGTGGAAAGCACTTTTGAGCACATCTGTTTAAAGGCTAAAGAAAGTTTTAGCATAAAAACAATGACCTTGAGCAAATATAGGCAAAAATAGATTTAAAATATGTGCTAATACATAGCTTTGGTAAAGTTTTGTACTGCCTTTTCTTTCCAGGAACTTGAGGAATATGAAGAAGAGTTTTAAACATCACTAAATTTAAGAATTTTTCTTGCTGAATTGAGAGGGCTCTGGGAAATAAGTTTATGTAACTGGAAGAAAAATATATCTGTTAATAGTTCCTGTTGTGTAAGAAAATGCCACTTCTATGTATTTTTTATAAAAAAGAGAAAATTTTATTGGACGTTTTCACTGCTATAATATTAATAAAAATACTGTATTTGAAAAATAAAAATAATTGAAATGATTCAATATTTACCAAGTTAAACTGATGGAAAAAATTAATAGAATAAATATTTTATCATGTTTTACAAGTCTACCTTCCAAATATTTAAATGTAATAGCAATATAGCCCAGAAATTTAAAAAATTGTACACATGTAATAGTCAGCTTCTTTCCCTCGATAAATCTAATGGCAAGTGAATTATGTTTTTGTGAAAGCAACTGAAGTTTCTCTGTTTCAGAAGCTTTCTATCAGAAGAGTGATGGCAAACAAGTGTCTCCCATACCATAAAATTATGGCAACATAAAATACATTGTGAATTCATCCTCTGGACATCAATAAAAAATATATCAAAATGTCTGTGTGTGTTTTATGTTCCTAATTCTGCCAGAAACACATTCTACTATAAACCACCAAAATGTGAACAAGTTTCAATTAAGCATGTCTTATATTTTATGTACATTTCATTATTCAACTGGTGCTCAGATGTAAACTAGGCATAGTAAATATATACTTCCCAACTCTGTCAATATTAAAAGTTAGATCAGACAAAAAGCTGAGAACTTAAGCTTTTGTATATGGTTAGTCCATTTTAGACTTGACAATTAAATCTCCAGTATTCTCAAAGTATTTTTATTCTAAAAACTAAATTGCTTTCTAATTAATCATAGCAGCTTGGTTTCACCAGATATCAAGACAGCACATAATATTGGGCATTAATTTAAGGCCTTACTCCACAAAGCACATTTTAATTATTTTATTAGCTATTTTTAGATTAAGTGACTATATATTTGCAGTAACTGAAATAAATAGATGATAAAATATTCATAATCTTTTACCTGTGATTATAAAATCCAAAAACCTCTGAAAGCTGAAAATATTTCCATAACTCAATGGGCAATAATATTTGACCTTCTTTGTATTCACTTAGTAAATTAATAGATTTGAGATTATTTATAGTTATCCCACTGGGCAGAGTATTGATATGTTTCTGTGAACATAACATTATGCTTGATTACAGACCCTGCCAGGAGTGTTATATACACAGTATATGTGCATATAACTCTCCAAAATATCTCCAAAATTTAAATTCTAAACATAGCTGGTTTCATGATTTTCAGAAAGGAGGTTATAGACATGTATAAATATTTAAGGGCACTGATTGATTTCCATATGTTAACATAGCCTTGCATCCAGGGATAAATCTCACTTGGTCATGGTGTATGATCCTTTTAATGTGCTGTTGAATTCAGTGTGCAAGTATCTTATTGAGGATTTTTACACCTATGTTCATCAAGGATATTGGTAGTCTTATTTAATTGTAGTGTCTTCAACTGATGTTGGTATCAGGGAGATCCCAACCTCATAAAATGAGTTTGAAGTTTTCCTACTTCTATTTTTGGAATAGTTTAAGAAAAATTGGTATTAATTCTTCCTTGAATGTTTGGTAGAATTCACCAATGAAGCCATAAGCTCATGGACTTTTCTTTGTTGTGGTGCTTCTAATTACTGACTTAACCTCTTTATTTGTTATTGATGTCTTCAAGCTTTCCATTTCTTCTTGATTCAGAAAAATAATACACACACACACACCCCACCACCACCACATTGGAATATTATTAGCCTTACAAAAGAAGGAAATCCTACCTTTTGTAGCAACATGAATCAACCTGGAATACAATATGCTAACTGAAATAAACCAGAGGCAGAAAGACAAATACTGCATGTCCGCACTTATATGTGGAATCTAAAATAGTCAAAGGTATAGAAGCAAAGAGTAGAATGGTAGTTTCTAGGAAACAGGGGGAGGGGAAAATGGGGAAATATTGGTCAAGGGATACAAAATTTCAGTTATGCAGATGAATAAGTTCTAGAGATCAACACTGTGAGTATAGCTAACAATACTGTGTTACATACTTGAAATTTGTTAAGAGAGTAGATCCTAAGTTTTCTTTCTACAAAAAAAAAAGAATAAATATAATATAATATGTGATGTGGTATTATATTAATTAGTTTGATTGTGATGATTATTTCACAATGTGTATTCTTACCAAATCATCAAGGTGTACACTTTAAATACATACAGTTTTTAATTTTCAATTATACCTCAAAAAGAAGCAAAAGTATAAGGATACTTTTCTATAGTAAGTAAGTAAAGGAGCCTAAAATTTTCTTCACAGTCCTCCATTCTGAGCTCTTTGTACTAAGATCAGAGCTAAGAAGGACCTTTCTGACCTTGGACCTACAACCCCTACTGTCCTTCCAGGAAGTCATATCTATTTGGATCTCATTGTACCCAGTACTTCACATGTTTGGCAGTCTCATTATCCATATTTGGAACCTGGGATTCCACCAGTGCCCTCTCATATGTAGTGGTAGAAATGTGCTCTTGTACTATAATTTGTTGGAAGAATGTGTTGCTTTGCATCCATAGTCAGAACTCTCCATAAAATACAGTACCTAATCTGACCACCCTCTCCTGAGCTTGGGTGACTGCAGGAGCCATCAGACTGGTCAGACTTTATCAACTGTTGTGCTTATATGTTCTCTTTTTAATAGAGCAATTGATAAAAGTCATACCATTCTTTTGCTTAGAATATTGCAGTGGCTCTCATTTCCACAGAGTAAAAATAATTCCTTCTGATGACCCAAAGGTGCTTCCTGTCCTGATTCTCCCATTGCTTCTCAGACCTCTTGCCCTCAGACTCACTCTCTTATCCTGTCAGCTCCAGCAACATTGCCCTCTGAAGGGCTGTTTTTCTCACACAGCTTAAGTATTTTGCTGTGATTACTTCTTCTGCCTGAAGTATTGTTCTCTAGAATGTCCACTTGGTGAACTTCCTCACCTCCTTCAATTATTTGCTAAAATGTCACCTTTTTTATTTTAATTTTATTTTAAAAAAAATTTATTTATTTGTGGCTGTGTTGGGTCTTTGTTGCTGTTACTGGGCTTTCTCTAGTTGCAGAACTCGGGGGCTACTCTTCGTTGCGGTGTGCAGGCTTCTTATTGTGGTGACTTCTTCTCTTGATGTGGAGCAGGGCTCTAGGCAAGTGGGCTTCAGTAGTTGTAGCACGCAGGCTCAGTAGTTGTGGCTTACGGGCTCTAGAGCACAGGCTCAGTAGTTGTGGTGCACGGGTTTAGTTGCTTCCCGGCATGTGGGATCTTCCCAGACTAGGGCTCAAACCCCTGTCCCCTGCGTTGGCAGGCGGATTCTTAACCACTGCACCACCAGAGAAGCCCAAATGTCACCTTTTAAATTAAAGCTGTTGACTACCCTTCCCAAATTTCAGCAGTCCCCAAACTCATTCTCTGTACTCCAAATCCCCCTTAATCTTTTCCATTTCTTTTTTCCATGGTATGTATAATCATTTGACACATAATATAATTTATTTATTTAATAGTCACACTGATAATAGAAAATTTTATCTGTATGCCAAGTTCATATAATAGTTTTTGTTATAAAATAGGCATCAACTAAATATTTGTTTTATGAATAAATGAATGAATGATTAAAATATGGTATGGACATTATCTTAATTCAGCTCTAATTTTAGAAAGTGCTGGATTATTGGAAAAAACATTGGATGAAGAATAAGAGATCTAGGGTTCTGTTTATTGTTCAGTATGTAATTGACTAGCTTTGGACAAGTTACTTAATTTGGGCTTCAGTGATATAATCTGTTACAACAACAACATAAAAGAGGAGATAGGACTACTAAATTTCTTGTTTCCCTTCTCATTTACCATCCTCTCGCTCTATGAGTGTTCCATAATTTGCCATAAAAAACCTAGAGAGAGGTACACAGCAATCAGTTGTACACAACAGATACTTGCAATTCACGGCGTATAGCAGGGACAGAATAAATAGCTGTTGAATAAATGAATGTATGTGTGGATGAAGATTGTTATGTGTATCATTTTAAATATTCAAATGTTAAGCTTATGAGTATGGAAAGTAATTATGGGACTACATGGAGGTTGGAGAGGCACTGCCAACCCTTCCACTGTATGATCATAGAAAAGAGAGCCACAATATAAAAGTCATTGATGGATCACATTCTACTAAGTGCAGTGAGCAATGATCCTTGTGGGACTGTAGAAAGGACACTTATGGAAGTGTGCCATGCCTGAGAAATTCTTTTTTATTCTTGTTAGTCTTAAAAATGCATCTATAGTTGGAAATGGATAATGACCTTCAAGAAATAAAAGATGACCTAAGCTTTCACAATCTTGCTCTGATGAGAGTAAGATACTAGTCCAAGTAGATATATTGCCATCAATTAGCCCATGTGCTATATTTCTGAAAATTTTGCAATTTCTATCTTTAAAATAGAATGTGACATAGTGGTACATTCATTTGTACTTTCACTACCAAGCTGAAAAATAATTGAATTCCACATGCCAACAATTCATAACACCCTTGAAAAGTTAGGCAAATGTTATTTTAATCATATTGATAAATACTTTAAAAATTAATTGACCTCGTCTAAGTATTATCATCAGAAATATCTCAATTCAGAATTAGTGGTTTTCTGCTAATATTAATAGCGTTGCTATAGGTAAAAACAATCACTAAAGGTAAATTCACTTAAATGTATTAAATCCATTCACAAAGGTACAATATATTGTGTTGAGAAAAATCAGAAAGAACTTTGAAAGCTTCTTTTGTCTCAAATGAGTAATGGATTATATCTGAGTATTGTCCAAAAGTTCAGGGTAAACCAGAAAGGACCATAATCCACAACACACAGCATGGACATAACCAGATTAAGATGGTTCTGTGAACTTTGTCAAAGCAGGAAGAAGGGGAAAAAATCCAAAGTAGCTTGAGGCAATAAAAATGCAGTGGAAAGTTGAAACAAAATTTGAGAAAAGCCAAGTACATAATTTATGATTCAAAGTGCTTATTATATCAATGGGCTAGAGAATGGTAGGGGATAGAACAATGAAGTCAAAATATCTGAGTTCTAGAGACTCAGAAAGGGCAGCAAGGCAAGCGATTCAGAAATAGACATGGGCGACCTAAGGATAAAATATAAGTGAAGTAGGCAGCTCTTTAATAATTCTGTCATGTGCTGTCATACACGGCAACCTACAAGACCCATGTAGGTTCACATCCTCCCACCACACAATGGGTCAGAAAACCAGTCTAAGTAAAACATCTATCTTCCTTAGCATAATAATGAAAATGTATTCAAAGTTAGGAAACCTGTATTCTAGACTTAAATATGTCTCACATAAAAATATACCACCAAAAAAGTAACAATAATTCAATCTCTTTTTCTAAAATTAAAAAAAACCCTGAAATTAGCCTTTTAGATTAAATGTTATTGTAGCCATCAACAGTGTTTTTTTATGCATAAACAATGATGGAGCTGGCTGCCATGTGTTCCAAAACACAATAGACACAAACAGAAATATTTGAATCTCTTCTGTTGAAGTAAGTGGTCAGTTAATGATAATTAACTTGCAATGTTATTTTCCCAGCCCTCCATACTTTCCAGCATCTCTGCTAAAAACCTTTTCTGTCCTGTTGTCCTTCTCAGGCTTTTGAAAAGCAGATTGATTCTTGCCTTTGTTCCTTCCACACCTAGAACAGTGCCAGACACCTGGTAGAAACTCAATAAATGTGTGTGGGACTAAACTAACCTTTGACTACGACCCTCAGAATGTCCAACAATGTCAAAGTCAAAACTGCTTCTGCAAAATATCCCGGCACTCCCTTTATAAACAAATCTACATGAGTATTTTTAACCGTGTTTCTTAGTTTGGGTTCCCAAGAATAATGCTTTAAATAATGACGTGAGTGTAAGCAGGTGCTGGAGTAACAGCAGAGTAGCTGCGGAGGGCAGGCAGATTGAGATGGGAAAGGAGGAAAATGACAACAAAGGATGAATGATTAATATTGTTATTGCCGTGAGCATCTGGGACTAGAATCCTCTAGAGACCCTCTGAAGAACTGTGTAGAATAGACTTTAGAATTGTCCTGCAAAATATAGGAAGTTGGGACATTTACCCATTGACTCCCATCCTTAATGGACAAAGTTGTTCCCAGTAGTCTTAAATTATTTGAACTTCTGTGAGGCATATTCAGAAGGGCTGAGTGGCCCAGTTCAGCTTTAGAAAGAGGCACCAGGCAGAAAGACGGAGGAAGGTTACACAGCACTTTTCAGGTGGATCAGTCAGCCTACAAGATGTTTCCACCAAGGCTGTGATGAAAACGGAGGTGTGCAGAGGTGACATGATATGGGGCATAAAAAGCATATGCTGGGTTTCCCAGGTGGCGCAGTGGTTGGGAGTCCGTCTGCCGATGCAGGGGACGGGTTCGTGCCCCGGTCCGGGAAGATCCCACATGCCGCAGAGCGGCTAGGCCCGTGAGCCATGGCCACTGGGCCTGCGCGTCCGGAGCCTGTGCTCCGCAACGGGAGAGGCCACACAGTGAGAGGCCCGCATACCGAAAAAAAAAAGCGTATGCTGCCATAGGATAGCTCATAATATTATATTTAAAAAATATTATAAATCATGTTAATGAAAACATAATCTTAGTAAATTAAATGCTCAATAATATATTATAAAAGGCAAACGGACCATTTCTTTAAATGATGGACTTTCAAGTGTGTTTCCTATGTTCTTTTACATAAAGTGTGTTTCATAAGGTATGTAGTGCATTTGTTCAGTAATTTATTCACTCATTCAACCTATATGTATTGAGGGATAACTATAGTCAGGCACTGTTCCAGGCAAAGAGGAAATATTTAGAAACAAGACAGATAAGGAACTGTCTTCCTTATCTAGGCTTTTATTTGATGGGAAAGGACATCCCAGGTCTTATATTGTGCAAGACCTAAGGAAAGCTGTGTTCTAACCATTAATATAATCTAGTGAATATTTGCAGACTGGCAAGGCTATGTGAAATCCTGGTCTCCTAAATAAAAGCTGATATATCTCATGTTAAATTCTTTTTATATTCACATAAATAAAGCACGATTGGCCAGATCACGAAATTATATTTCATAGGTTGCAACTCCGTTTTAACTCTCCTATACAATATATCAAATTAAATACTTACTTGTAACACATCTTATGCCAATGGCTTGAAGGCATTTGAATGAGGGCCTCTTGAATTACATTTGAATATTAATTTTCCTGGCAATAATAGCATCACCAACTGACTGACACTTGTTCAACAGACAGCTAGGATTAGAGAATTTGTATATTGCAAAATTTGAAAGAGGTTAGATGAAATGAGAGCAGAAAAAGGTTCAAGTAATAATGAGATTTGAAATATGATCTGTGAAGCATAACTCCTTACTTGGATTGACATGTTATATCACTCCCTATGTAGAGCTAAGTATGCTGTTGCCAGGAAATAATTTCATGTGCAAGGAACTTAGTATGGGAATTAGACATCATGGAATCTAGGGTGCAGAGGGTCTCTGTCCCTCCAGGTGTTGTAATTATGGATGAGTCATTTGCTATGCTCCAGTTGCTTCATTAAGCAAGCAAAATTTATGCACTCAAAACAATCTCAGAAGTTTCACAATTAAAACGTTCTCCTGAAATTCCCTCTTTCTATGAATAATTCTTGAAAAAAAAAAAAAAGACTGGTCAAATCGTGGTTTATACTGGTGGGTTTTTGTTGGAGTGTGCACAAGATACAAAATCAGTTTTAGTTAGCAACAGATGATATACATTTCAAAGCTAAAACTATCACTTTATCCTTTGCACAACGCTTATGGATCAAGATTTATATAGAGGTGATATTAGAAATCCTCCTGATATGCACGTCAGAACTGGTCAATCAATGTGGCTTCTAGTAAAATATGTACATTTTTTTTTCAGGATGAGCAACCATATAACATAACTTAAAAAAACTGGCAAATACAAAAATGATAAAAGCACACTTTTTAAATATTTCTAACATCTTTTCTTTATAGTTGTGAAGGGAGAAAAACCATATCTAAGTCCATGCATAGTTTATCTGACAAATAAAACATGTTTTGAAAAATGTAATGAACAGTTTCGTATCTTTTGAGGCTTTGATAATTCTTCTTGGAAGAAGTATTTTTACCTTTAATCTCAATAATGGAGTTTTATGGTTCAATGTTTGAGTCACCAAAAGATGGTGCCATTCTTTCACCTACTGTCTTTTAACTCCAAATGTGGAACATTCTTCTATCCTTTGTTTTGTGATGTTGGAACTGCCTTTCAGCAAGTCCTTTCCTTTCTTTCTGGCTTTCTAATAATTCTCTTAATAGAGGGAACCAGATGGAGATCGGAACACAGGAAGGTCAAAAGAGAACATAATCTGTTTTATTTGCAGGCTCTTTCGAACAGCTTCTCCCCACAAATTAATATTCTGCCTGGCAAGAGCAGAGCAGCTGTTGGTCCCAGTTCCAGCTTCTTTCAGTCTTCCCAGGGCTAACCTCATGTGCTCTCTCTCTCTCAGAGGTGCTAGCAACAGCCAGACAACACCCTCTCTGGAGAGGTCTCAGCCCCATGGTCAAGGGGTCCCTCTCCACTTGTCTAGGTTTCCCTAACCCCAGGTTCCTCTAACCTGATATCTATGTTACCTGAGTCTTCCTGTTTTGCTTTTCCAACCATCTAGCAACCATATAACAAATTACCCTACATTAAATTAGCTCTGTTGAAATACCTACTGTGATATTTTTATTTTCCTGACTGAGTCTTTACTGATACAAAATATTTTCAATAAAGTAATTTCCTATAATATTTTGTCTACATCAGTGAGTTTGACAAACCTGAAGAATTTTCAAAAATTAAAAATTAAGATAAGAATTCATGTCTATTGTTGTGTTGATCCTAAATATTTCTTTAGTTTTACACAACTTAATATAAAAAATAACAGACTAAAAATATTATAAGAAATTATAACCAAAAAATTCCAAATATTTTGGTTGTTTTGATGTATGCCATCTCTGTGGCTGTTGACTGTCAGGTTATTTAATAAGTTTATAGGTTAGCAGATTACTTACGAACAAGTATACACACACATACATACATAGAGACATGCTTAAATATACTTATAAGAAGGTAATTTTTCTATTAGTTCAAAAAATGATTTGGTTATAATAATCAAAAGTATGAGTTTATAAGGCTGTTTAATAAAAATAACTCATCCAGTGGCAAGCATTTTATCAGTTAAATTTTAGTACATTAATAGAAGAAAAATATTACTTAGTTTTCAGAAGAGTATAGATTTCAAGCTTCAAAAATAACACGGAAAGTGCTATTATAACACAGGAGTTATTTTTCTTTAATGCACATTTAAGTATTTTTTAAAGTAAGGCTAAGTAATTTTGAATTCCCAGGTGAAATCTGCAGAATTGTTCATGTTTTTCAACAACCATTATAAGATATTCTATGGAGAAAATGAGGAATGTATGAATCTAGATTGTGCTTTTTACTTACTAAAATAGGAGAAACTGTTAGCACTTTTGCTGATGGGTAAGGAAGGCAAAGAACTAAAAACAGAGGCCATATCATATATTAATACTGAAATAGGATAGAAAAATCAGCTATTTTAATTTTTTTTTTATGAAAGCCAAACCAAATCAAATAAACTACTACAATTTAATGTCATTGGACAATTTTTTATCAACCACTTCAGGCAAAGAATTGCAATAGAGATAATATGAATATTTTATAAGTAATTCTTATAGGAACTTCCCTTATGATATATGGAAATTGTGCTATAATTATAAGGCATATTTGCAACCAAACAACTAGAAATAAATGTTATGGGAACAGGTACACGTGATTGAATAAACTTAAAACACTAACTTTTTCAAGTGTAATGTAAGGTATACACTGCATGGAAGAACTCTCTCCAACATTTCTTAAGAAAGCTTTAGTTGAGCAGTCTTTTTTTTTTTTTTTTTTTTTATAACAGAGTGAGTCAGTTATACATATATATATGTTCCCATATCTCTTCCCTCTTTGTCTCCCTCCCTCCCACCCTCCCTATCCCACCCCTCCAGACAGCCACAAAGAACCGAGCCGGTTTCCCTGTGCCATGCGGCTGCTTCCCACTGGCTATCTACCTTACGTTTGTTAGTATATATATGTCCATGTCTCTCTCTCGCCCTAACACACCTCACCCTTCCCCCTCCCCATATCCTCAAGTCTGTTCTCCAGTAGGTCTCTGTCTTTATTCCTGTTTTACCCCTAGGTTCTTCATAACATTTTTTTTTTCTTAAATTCCATATATATGTGTTAGCATACGGTATTTGTCCTTCTCTTTCTGACTTACTTCACTCTGTATGACAGACTCTAGATCTATCCACCTCATTACAAATAGCTCAATTTCGTTTCTTTTTATGGCTGAGTAATATTCCATTGTATATATGTGCCACATCTTCTTTATCCATTCATCCGACGACGGGCACTTAGGTTGTTTCCATCTCCGGGCTATTGTAAATAGAGCTGCAATGAACATTTTGGTACATGACTCTTTCTGAATTCTGGTTTCCTCAGGGTATATACCTAGTAGTGGGATTGCTGGGTCATATGGTAGTTCTATTTGTAGTTTTTTAAGGAACCTCCATACTGTTCTCCATAGTGGCTGAACCAATTCACATTCCCACCAGCAGTGCAAGAGTGTTCCCTTTTCTCCACACCCTCTCCAGCATTTATTGTTTCTAGATTTTTTGATGATGGCCATTCTGACTGGTGTGAGATGATATCTCATTGTAGTTTTGATTTGCATTTCTCTAATGATTAATGATGTTGAGCATTCTTTCATGTGTTTGTTGGCAGTCTGTATATCTTCTTTGGAGAAATGTCTATTTAGGTCTTCTGTCCATTTTTGGATTGGGTTTTTTGTTTTTATGTTATTGAGCTGCATGAGCTGTTTATAAATATTGGAGATTAATCCTTTGTCAGTTGCTTCATTTGCAAATATTTTCTCCCATTCTGAGGGTTGTCTTTTGGGCTTGCTTATGGTTTCCTTTGCTGTGCAAAAGCTTTGAAGTTTCATTAGGTCCCATTTGTTTATTTTTGTTTTTATTTCCATTTCTCTAGGAGGTGGGTCAAAAAGGATCTTGCTGTGACTTACGTCATAGAGTGTTCTGCCTATGTTTTCCTCTAAGAGTTTGATAGTTTCTGGCCTTACATTTAGGTCTTTAATCCATTTTGAGCTTACTTTTGTGTATGGTGTCAGGGAGTGATCTAATCTCATTCTTTTACATGTACCTGTCCAGTTTTCCCAGCACCACTTATTGAAGAGGCTGTCCTTTCTGCACTGTACATTCCTGCCTCCTTTATCAAAGATAAGATGACCATATGTGCATGGGATTATCTCTGGGCTTTCTATCCTGTTCCATTGACCTAACTTTCTGTTTTTGTGCCAGTACCATACTGTCTTGATTACTGTAGCTTTGTAGTATAGTCTGAAGTCAGGGAGCCTGATTCCTCCAGCTCCATTTTTCATTCTCAATATTGCTTTGGCTATTCAGGGTCTCTTGTGTTTCCATACAAATTGTGAAAATTTTTGTTCTAGTTCTGTGAAAAATGCCAGTGGTAATTTGATATGGATGGCATTGAATCTGTAGATTGCTTTGGGTAGTACAGTCATTTTCACAATGTTGGGTCTTCCAGTCCAAGAACATGGTATAATCTCTCCATCTATTTGTATCATCTTTAATTTCTTTCATCAGTGTCTTATAATTTTCTGCATACAGGTCTTTTGTCTCCTTAGGTAGGTTTATTCCTAGATATTTTATTCTTTTTGTTGCAATGGTAAATGGGAGTGTTTTCTTGATTTCACTTTCAGATTTTTCATAATTAGTGTATAGGGATGCCAGAAATTTCTGTGCATTAATTTTGTATCCTGCTACTTTACCAAATTCATTGATTAGCTCTAGTAGTTTTCTGGTAGCATCTTTAGGATTCTCTATGTGTATTACCATGTCATCTGCAAACAGTGACAGCTTTACTTCTTCTTTTCCGATTTGGATTCCTTTTATTTCCTTTTCTTCTCTGATTGCTGTTGCAAAACCTTCCAAAACTATGTTGAATAAGAGTGGTGCGTGTGGGCGACCTTGTTTTCTTCCTAACCTTAGTGGAAATGGTTTCAGTTTTTCACCATTGAGGAAGATGCTGTCTGCGGGTTTGTCATATATGGCCTTTATTATGTTGAGGAATGTTTCCTCTATGCCTACTTTCTGCAGGGTTTTTATCATAAATGGGTGTTGAATTTTGTTGAAAGCTTTCTCTGCATCTATTGAGATGATCATATGTTTTTTCTCCTTCAATTTGTTAATATGGTGTATCACGTTGATTGATTTGCATATATTGACGAATCACTGCATTCCTGGAATAAACCCCACTTTATCCTGGTGTATGATCCTTTTAATGTGCTGTTGGATTCTGTTTGCTAGTATTTTGTTGAGGATTTTTGCATCTATGTTCATCAGTGATATTGGCCTGTAGTTTTCTTTCTTTGTGACATCCTTGTCTGATTTTGGTATCAAGGTGATGGTGGCCTCGTAGAATGAGTTTGGGAGTGTTCCTCCCTCTGCCATATTTTGGAAGAGTTTGAGAAGGATAGGTGTTAGCTCTTCTCTAAAAGTTTGATAGTATTCACCTGTGAAGCCATCTGATCCTGGGATTCTGTTTGTTGAAAGATTCATAATCACAGTTTCAATTTCAGTGCTTTTGATTGGTCTCTTCATATTTTCTATTTCTTCCTGATTCAGTCTTCGCAGGTTGTGCATTTCTAAGAATTTGTCCATTTCTTCCAGGTTGTCCATTTTATTGGCATAGAGTTGCTTGTAGTAATCTCTCATGATCTTTTATATATCTGCAGTGTCAGTTGCTACTTCTCCTTTTTCATTTCTAATTCTATTGATTTGAGTCTTCCCCATTTTTTTCTTGATGAGTCTGGCTAATGGTTTATCAATTTAGTTTATCTTCTCAAAGAACCAGCTTTTAGTTTTATTGATCTTTGCTATTGTTTCCTTCATTTCTTTTTCATTTATTTCTGATCTGATTTTTATGATTTCTTTCCTTCTGCTAATTTTGGGGTTTTGTTGTTCTTCTTTCTCTAATTGCTTTAGGTGAAGGTTAGGTTGTTTATTTGAGATGTATCCTGTTTCTTAAGGTAAGATTGTATTGCTATAAACTTCCCTCTTAGAACTGCTTTTGCTGCATCCCATAGATTTTGGGTTATCATGTCTCCATTGTCAGTTGTTTCTAGATATTTTTTTATTTCCTCTTTGATTTCTTCAGTGATCATGTCATTATTAAGTAGTGTATTGTTTAGCCTCCATGTGTTTGCATTTTTTAAAGATCTTTTCCTCTAATTGATATCTAGTCTCATAGCACTGTAGTTGGAAAAGATGCTTGATACAATTTTAGTTTTCTTAAATTTACCAAGGCTTGATTTGTGTCGCAAGATATGATGTATCCTGGAGAATGTTCCATGGGCACTTGAGAAAAATGTGTATTCTATTGTTTTTGGATGGAATTTCCTATAAATATCAATTAAATCCATATTGTTTAATGTATCATTTAAAGCTTGTGTCTCCTTATTTATTTTTATTTTGGATGATCTGTCCATTGGTGAAAGTGGGGTGTTAAGGTCCCCTACTATGATTGTGTTACTGCTGTCAATTTCCCCTTTTATTGCTGTTAATATTTGCCTTATGTATTGAGGTGCTCCTATATTGGGTGCATAAATATTTACAATTGTTATATCTTCTTGGATTGATCCCTTGATCATTATGTAGTGTCCTTCTTTGTCTCTTCTAATAGTCTTTATTTTAATGTCTATTTTGTCTGATATGAGAATTGCTACTCCAGCTTTCTTTTGGTTTCCATTTGCATGGAATATCTTTTTCCATCCCCTTACTTTCAGTCTGAATGTGTCTCTAGGTCTGAAGTGGGTCTCTTGTAGACAGCGTATATATGTGTCTTGGTTTTATATCCATTCAGCCAATCTGTGTCCTTTGGTGGGAGAATTTACTCCATTTACATTTAAGATAATTATCTATATGTATGTTCCTATTCCCATTTTCTTAATTATTTTGGGTTCATTATTGTAGGTCTTTCCCTTCTCTTGTGTTTCTTGTCTAGAGAATTTCCTTTAGCATTTGTTGTAAAGCTGGTTTGGTGGTGCTGAACTCTCTCAGCTTTTGCTTGTCTGGAAAGGTTTTAATTTCTCCATCAAATCCGAATGAGATCCTTGCTGGGTAGAGTAATCCTGATTGTATGTTTTTCTCCTTCATCACTTTAAATATGTCCTGCCAGTCCCTTCTGGCTTGCAGAGTTTCTGCTGAAAGATCAGCTGTTAACCTTATGGGGATTCCCTTGTGTGTTGTTTGTTGTTTTTCCCTTGCTGCTTTTAATATGTTTTCTTTGTATTTAATTTTTGACAGTTTGATTAATATGTGTCTTGGCATATTTCTCCTTGGATTTATCCTGTATGGGACTCTCTGTGCTTCCTGGACTTGATTAACTCTTTCCTTGCCCATATTAAGGAAGTTTTCAACTATAATCTCTTCAAATATCCTCTCAGTCCCTTTCTTTTCCTCTTCTTCTTCTGGGACCACTATAATTCGAATGTTGGTGTGTTTAATGTTGTCCCAGAGGTCTCTAAGACTGTCCTCAGTTCTTTTCATTCTTTTTTCTTTATTCTGCTCTGCAGTAGTTATTTCCACTTTTTTATCTTCCAGGTCACTTATCCGTTCTTCTGCCTCAGTTATTCTGCTATTGATCCCATCTAGAGTATTTTTAATTTCATTTATTGTGTTGTTCATCGTTGCTTGTTTCATCTTTAGTTCTTCTAGGTCCTTGTTAAATGTTTCTTGCATTTTCTCTATTCTATTTCCAAGATTTTGGATCATCTTTACTATCATTATTCTGAATTCTTTTTCAGGTAGACTGCCTATTTCTTCTTCATTTGTTAGGTCTGGTGGGTTTTTATCTTGCTCCTTCATCTGCTGTGTGTTTTTCTGTCTTCTTATTTTGCTTATCTTACTGTGTTTGGGGTCTCCTTTTTGCAGGCTGCAGGTTCGTAGTTCCCATTGTGTAGGCTTCCTGGTGGAGGGGACTAGTGCCTGTGTTCTGGTGGATGAGGCTGGATCTTTTCTTTCTGGTGGGCAGGTCCACATCTGGTGGTGTGTTTTGGGGTGTCTGTGGACTTATTATGATTTTAGGCAGCCTCTTTGTTAATTGGTGGGGTTGTGTTCCTGTCTTGCTAGTTGTTTGGCATAGCCTGTCCAGCACTGTAGCTTGCTGGTCGTTGAGTGAAGCTGGGTGCTGGTGTTGAGATGGAGATCTCTGGGAGATTTTCACCATTTGATATTATGTGGAGCTGGGAGATCTCTTGTGGGCCAATGTACTGAAGTTGGCTCTCCCACCTCAGAGGCACAGCACTGACTCCTGGCTGCAGAACCAAGAGCCTTTCATCCACACGGCTCAGAATAAAAGGGAGAAAAAGGAAGGAAAGAAAGAAAGAAAGAAAAAAGAAAGAAAGGAAGGAAGGAAGAAAGGAAGGAAGGAAGGAAGGAAGGAAGAAAGGAGGGAGGGATGGAGGGAGGAAGGAAAGAAGGAGGGAAGGAAGGAAAGAAAGAAAGAAGATAAAATAAAATAAAATGAAGCAAGATAAAATAAAGTTATTAAAATAAAAATAATTATTAAGGAAAAAAACAAAAACAAAAATGGGCAGAGAGAACCCTAGGACAAATGGTAGAAGCAAAGCTATACAGAGAAAATCTCACACAGAATCATATACATAAGCACTCACAAAAAGAGGAAAAGGGGAAAAAATCATAAATCTTGCTCTCAAAGTCCACCTTCTCAATTTGGGATGATTTGTTGTCTACTCATGTTTTCCACAGATGCAGCGTACATCAAGTTGATTGTGGAGCTTTATTCCACAGCTTCTGAGGCTGCTGGGAGAGATTTCCCTTTCTCTTCTTTGTTCACACAGCTCCCAGGGGCTCAGCTTTGGATTTGGCCCCGCCTCTGCGTGTAGGTCGACGGAGGGCGTCTGTTCTTCGCTCAGACAGGACGGGGTTAAAGGAGCAGCTAACTCAGGGGCTCTGGCTCACTCAGGCCTGAGGGAGGGAGGGGTACGGAGTGCGGGGCGGGCCTGTGGCGGCACCAGCCTGAGACACGCCGTGCGTTCTCCCGGGGAAGTTGTCCCTGGATCCCGGGACCCTGGCAGTGGCTGGCTGCACAGGCTCCTGGAAGGGAGGTGTGGATAGTGAACTGTGGTTGCACACAGGCTTCTTGGTGGCGGCAGCAGCAGCCTTAGCGTCTCATGCCTGTCTCTGGGGTCCGCGCTTTTAGCCACAGCTCCCACCCGCCTCTGGAGCTCCTTTAAGCAGCGCTCTTAATCCCCTCTCCTCACGCACCAGGAAACAAAGAGGGAAGAAAAAGTCTTTTGCCTCTTCGGCAGGTCCAGACTTTTCCCTGTACTCCCTCCTGGCTAGCCGTGGTGCACTAACCCCCTGCAGGCTGTGTTCACACCGCCAACCCCAGTCGTCTCCCTGTGCTCCAGCCAAAGCCTGAGCCTCAGCTCCCACTCCTGCCTGTCCCAGCGGGTGAGCCTCTCGGGCTGGTGCGTGCCGGTCAGCAGCAATCCTCTGTGCGGGAACCTCCCCACTTTGCCCTCCACACCCCTGTGGCCGCGCTCTCCTCCGCAGCTCCTTCCTGCCTCCACCACCTGCAGTTTCCGCCCACAAAGGGGCTTCCTAGTGTGTGGAAACCTTTCCTCCTTCACACCTCCCTCCCACTGGTGCAGGTCCCATCCCTGTCCTTTTGTCTCTGTTTTTTTCTTTTTTCTTTTGCCCTACCCAGGTACGTGGGGACTTTCTTGCCTTTTGGGAGGTCTGAGGTCTTCTGCCTGTGTTCAATAGGTGTTCTGTAGGAGTTGTTCCACATGTAGATGTATTTCTGGTATATCTGTGGGGAGGAAGGTGATCTCCGCGTCTTACCCTTCCGCCACCTTCCCCTATCTCCAGAGCAGAATCTTATTGCCAATATATGTGTGTATGTACTGTAGGATGGGCAGTGGATACAGAATACTATAGTTTATTAGCAAGGAACTCAGACTATGAGTATGAATAGAATGCAGTTGATGCTATAAACGTATATTAAGAGAGAATAAGATATTCAATTTAGATTCCTCTTAAGTTTTCTGACCTCTGGTTTCAAAATGGAATTTGTCCCATAATGTTTTTTCCTTACATGTTTAACTTGTTTTTGGTTTTGGAGAAGAATCCATATGCACTAATAATCTAATTCAAAGAATTACAAATATGTTTTAAAAGCAACACATTGATAACTAATGTTTGATTTAGATAAACCATGCTTTTTCCTTAAAAAAAATTATAGGTAAGATACTAACTGAGCACATTTCCTACCGTATGTCTACAAAATAGCTGGACATTTGGATTTTAAGAAGGGTAATTCATGAAAAGGTATCTATGACAACTTTTCACCGTATCTTGTTGATAACATTTTCAGTTCAATAATTAAGTAAATTTATTGTGTGTCATATAACAGGTGCTCAAAAATAAAAGATGTAAACTAAAAATCTGCCAGTGAATGCTCTTATATTGTAAGAAAATGAAATAAATTAGAGATGTTGCCATTATTTTTCATCAAATATCAGAGGAGTTTTTTCCCCTAATCATAGAAAATAAGGAATGTCGGGAGATAGAGGAGGCACCACATGACAAAAAGGAGGAAAACAAGAGGGGGGGGTGGGAGGAGAGGGAAGGTAAGGGAGGGAGGAAGTGGAGGAGGAAGAGGAGGAAGAAAAAGAGAAATATGAATATCATTGTAACCTTTTGCTAACAAACTCTGCAAAGTGTCTCCTCCTTTCTACATTTTGTTTTAAAAGATGCAATATCACTTTATTTAACTTAATATTTGCATACTCTTTAAAAATGTTACATCAGATAGTACAAAAAGCATTTCAATTTTATTATAACACTTTGGTCATAAATCTGGACCTTTAGACTTTTACCCTTTGAGACAATCAGGTTGAAAGCAATGACTATTCCCAGGGTGAATCAAAGATGGAATTTGCATGTGCATTAGTAAAATTATAAAAATGAGAATGTTCATGATTTCAATATTCATAGCACATTTCTAAGTCAATTTATGAAGCAAGGATTGAGAATTTTAGATTTGTTTTAATCCCACATCAATGTTCATGGGTAAATCAGATCCACAGAATCTTCAGTAAAATTCATTCTTCTCAATGGAACTCATTCCACCAAATTTTCTCAACAGAATTACTTACATAAGGAATGAGGGCAACAATTAATTTTAAAATAATATTGTATGCAATGTAAGAAAAATTTTGATTGCTTGAGGTATTATTTGAACACTGCATTTATGTATTATTTTAATAAAGATTTATTAAATATGTATAATATGCAAGGCATTTTAACAGGTGCTATGAGGGAAAAACTTTTGAAAATGTATGTATAATCCAATGCAAAAGTATTTTGTATAAATAAAGCCTTTTTATATTTACTGTTTTTCTTTTTCATAAAGCCTTCTCTCCCTTCCTTCCTTCCTTCCTTCCTTCCTTTTATTTCTTTCTTCATGCCTGTGCTTCAATATAATCCACATCAGCACCTGGAGAGTAAATGATTAGAGTAGCAGATCTAGTATCTAGTCTCAATTCTGAAAAGGCATTAGCATCCTTAGGGAAGAGAAAGTCAGGTGAACTGATCTATGCCTCCTAGTAAACATGGTAACTGTAGACTTTCTGCAAAGCACATTACTGTAACGGCATTTACCAAGCATGGCTCTCTGGGAAATGTCATGTAAGCCTGTGGCCATCTGAGGCCAATGGAGATGGTTTATGACTGAGATGGTTTTTTGTGGTATTATTTATGTGGCCACAGTCATTGCTTGGTAACTTCACATTTTAATTTGTGCCACAACATACTCAATGTCATAAAAAAGCATTTGGTGATCTGTTTTTCTGTCCCTGATATCTCCATTCATTGTTTGTACCTTGTGATTGCTTGTATCCTTGTAATTATTAGAAAAAAAAATTAAATTTGAGTAAAATCTCTAATTTGTGTGAACCTGATTTCAAATCCAATGCTTTGGGTTATTGCATCAACTTTGTATTAGGCAGGGTTCTCCAGAGAAACAGAACAAATGGGAGATATGTATTATTATAGGGAATTGGCTAATGCAGTTATGTATGGAAGCTGACAAGTTCCAAGATCTGCAGTCAGCAAGTTGGAGACCTAGGACATCCAATGGTACTGTTCCAGTCAGAATGCCAGTGAGGCTCAAGACCCAGTTTGAGTTATTGGTTCAGGAAAGAACCAATGTCCCAACTCAATGCAGTCAGGCAGGAGGAGTTCCCTCTTACTTGTTGGAAGGTCCGACTTTTTGTTCTATTAAACCATTCAACATATTGGATAAGGCCCACGCTCATTGGGGAGGACTACTTTACTCTGTCTACCAATTCAAGGGTTAATCTCATCCAGAAACACCCTCATGGACACATCATAGTAATGTTTGACCAAATATCTGGGCATCTCAGGCCTCAGTCAAGTGGACATATAAAATTAACCATCACACTGAATTTTCATTTTTCCTTTTGCTTTTAATCTTGAAAAAATGTACAACTTTTTCTGCACTCTGCTTTTTTATCCAAAAATGACTTAAATAACTCTCTCACTAAACTGAAACAATGCAGATTTCTTTTTTTTTAGTGGCTGTATAATTTTCCATGGCATGTATTTATTTCCATGGTATACATATGCTATATTTTATTTATTTTCTTATTGATGACAAGAACTCTATTTAGTTTTATTTTGCTTTATATCTTTCTAGCTGATTTCTGTGTTGTTTATATTTTTTGTTCTGTGTTATAAGAAAAGTTACCAGAGTGTTCAAACAACTCAGCATATGACTGATTTTTAAAATCTTATCTCACATATATTTGACTTGAGGACTAGCCAGAGAAGACATTCTTCTAACCAAATAGGAATATATATATATATATATATATATATATATATATATATATATATATAAAATAATATCTACATTTATACCTTAAGGAATTTATATTAGGAAGAAATCTTTACACATTTTAAAGACCTTGAAATTTTGGAAAACCTGAGGCATGTACTCACAGTATTTTAGGATATATTCTTAGTAAATGTCATTAACACTATAAATATTATTATTATATTCCTAAAGGAGGTAGCTTTAAGCAAAGTAAAACACCATACATAAATTAGTATTTCTCTTTTTTTGCATCATTTTCTTCTTTGGTTTTCAAATTTCCTTTCCATGAAAACAATTCAAAATTCTGTTTTCATTTATGAGGTTTTATACTGTTCAAGTTTTTATTTTCTTTATGCCCTTTGTCCGTACTCAACACACGGACTCTGAAAATATATGGGAACATTACATTTTAAACAGAATAGAAGATATGGCATGGCCCACGCAAATAATGATCTAGAATTGAATAAATTTTACCATAAACATTTTGTATTCATTACCTGATAAAAGTTCATATGTGCAGCATCTTAGATATTTGGTGTTATGAGAAAGCACATATTTTAGAAGGATTATATATATGTTATAATATTACCACTGATCCTTGAATATAAGCAAAAATGAACCAAGTGTTAGCATTCTGTGCAGTTGGGACCCCATATTATCCAGGGTTCTGCAGAGGAACAGAACCAAAGGATATATGTATGTGTATATATCCTTAGAGAGAGAGAGAGAGATCTATTATAAAAAAATTGGCTCATATTATTATAGAGGCTGAGAAGCCTGATAGTCTGCCTTCTGCAAGCTGGAGACCCAGGAATTCTGGTGGTCTAATTTTGAAAGCCTGAGAGCCAGAGAGCTGATGGTACAGATTCCAGTCAATGTCTGAAGGCCTGAGAGCCAAGAGCAGGGAGGGCAAGAGACTAATATCCAAGCTTACTCAGGAAGAGAGCAAATTCAACCGTCCTCCACCTTTTTATTTTGTCTGGGCCCTCAATGGATTGGATGATGCCCACCCCCACTGGAGAGGGCAATCTGCTTTTTCAAATGCTAAACACTTGCACAGACACACCCAGAAATAATGTTTAACCAGATATGTGGGCATCTTGTGGCCCAGTCAACTTGACACACAAAATTGGCAGGATGAAAAATTAGAATTCTGTTAAGACAATGACGAATATCCTGGACAAAATCATCTCAAGGGATAAAAAATCTAGATAGAATGAAACAGCCCTAACTAAGCCATTGGAAGAAACAGTCATAGCTTCTGTCCTTGGATTCTTCTCTAAGCCCTGGAGCAAATTTAACTAAATTCAGAAAGAACCGTTTCTCTAAAACTATTCTAAGATATTGAGGCTGAAACAGCAATACATCAGTATATTTTAAGCCAGAATAAATTGTCTAGTCTGTCAAAGGCAGCTGAGATTTCTAGTATGATAAAGACTAAAAAGTACTTTTTGGATTTAGAGACAAGAGTTTATTTTTGACCCTAGCACAAGCCCCTTTAGAATAGAGTGAGTATATAGTGGAAGTGAATGGTGACAACACGTTCCTAAAATTTTGTGGAAAATACAGGAGACATAAGTAGGATTGTATTCTCATGGACATTGAATGGGTACATTGAACACAGAGAAAGCTCTGCTTTGTTTTGTTGTATGTGTGCCTGCTTGTTTTAACAATGGGTGGAAAATGAGCCATGTTAAAGAACAGAGAGTTAAATAATAGAAAGAAGGAGGTCGAAGATTTTGGAGAGAAGCAGTTAAGTGGCATGGGGAAGTGCCAAGAAGGAATGTTGGGAAAAAATCCATATCAGGTGTGGAAGGTTTAACCTTTGTCAAGAACAGATCCTTCTCCATGTGACAGGAGAGAAAAAGAAATGGATGAGCGCAGATGCAGAATAGTTTATAGAATGGGTGGTCAAAATTTGAGGTTGCATCTACATTACGCCTTCAATGTTCTCTGTAAAGTAAGACATGAGAGCACTTAGAAGAGTTATAGTGTACAGATGAGGAAGGAAGCATCAGTAAGGCTTATAAATTTGAAAAAAAATAGGGACTAGATGGCAGATAGTACTTTAAACAAAGACACAACAGGATCTTCTGTGTCACGTGCTCTTCAACACTGTGGCCTTATCACTTATCAAGAATTGAAGTCCTTGTCTCAACCTTCCTGAATCTAGTGACTGCTTTCACCAATAAAATGTAGCCCAAATGATTCTGTACCAGTTCCAGATGTAGCCTTTAACTGGGCTTCAGCTTCCAATTCTTCTTGGAAGCCAGCTCCATAAAAGAATTGCAGCTATCCTGAATCCATTATGTTAGCAGAAGGTAAAGCCATGAGGAGGGGCCATAGGGGATACCATGGAGAGACA
>NW_006774288.1:652854-662152 GCF_000442215.2 Lipotes vexillifer | reverse complement strand
AAGAAACACCAGAATATAAAATCTAAGTAAGGCACCCACTCACTGTGAATGCCCAGCACACTTAAGAATTCAGACTGCTCCTTCCTCAGACATTATCTGTCTACAACCAAAAGAGGCAACTACTTAGCTGAGAAGAGGCAATCCACAGAACTATGAGACATATTAATGAAAAATTATTGATTTAAACCACTAAGTTTTGGGGTGGTTTGTTACATAGGAATAGACAATTGGAAAATAATGTAGACTATGTTGTTTTGGCAGGTGCTAAAGTGAACTAACCAGAGAAAAATGGTTGGATATATGAAGCAGTGTTGAATGCCTAAATAAGGCATAATAATAATATAATATAATATAATAATAATATAATAATAATACAGAGAAATAGTAATTTATTTTGGTAAACTCTATGTGCAATTGAGTAACTCCAACCAGCAATAGTCAGGAACTAAGTATGAGAACTGAACATGAAGAAAAATACTTGTGATTGATCTTAAGGTTAACACTTAGCCAGGACAGATACAAGAAAATGAAAACCAGTCAAGAGAGTAGAAGATCATGAAAAAGAATGAAGTAAATTATTATTTCAACCTAAAATAAATATTTTGTTGTCTTTGACTGTTTGTACCACTTTTCCTCAAACTGTTCTGGTGTGCTCAGAATCTCATCACCATCGTCATAATCATCGTCCTCCTCACCATCACCATCATCCCATCACACCCAAAGATGCTCATCCATTGAATCTGATCACCGTTTCTCTCCATAAAAATAGTGGGTGGAAAACCCTAGGTTTTTCCTTTGGGCTGCTGTGTATAGTTTCTAATCTTTCTCAAATGATTGACATTAATTATAGATCATTATTCTTGGGAGGATATGTCCTTTTCAATAATCGGATTTGGCACTGGAGTTTCTCTTTATTCCTCCTCAAATTGATGCTTATAATTTAAAATGTAGAAAATTATACTGAATCCTGAAATATCAGGCAAGCCCTCCTAAGCAACATTTTTCCCCTAAATAAATTTCTTTTTTTAATGTGTGTGTTTTTTTTTTTAAGGAGCACATCTTGTATTATGTTACTTAGAATTATACCTGAAGACTTTATCAGAGATTAGAGAAACAATCAGAGCAAGAAATGAAGTTCCTCTAACCTTACAATGATATGTCACACATATGTCACACCTACATTTTCACCACACTCCTGAATTGTAAATCACAGTTACAACTGCCAAGAAAAAAGAGCACTTTAAATTTTAATAACTGATTTTCCCTGTTTTGCTGGCTGCCAGAGTCCTTTTTTATGCCAATGGAAACCAAAATAGAATGAGATTCCTTTACAGTGATTGTGCCAGAGGGAAAGGATGTGAGAGGTTGATATAAATAAAGTTGAAATGTTATTTCTAATTTTATTTACTCTTAGGAAAGAAATTTTCCTAAGAAAATACAAGAATCACACAACAGTAATCATTTTGCATTAACTTTTTTAAAATGAATTGAAAATTGAATTGGCCCTATATTCATTCCCTGTGTTCTTCAGCAAAGCACAGGATAATTACTTGATGAAAAAAAACTTAATACAGTCATTAAAAGAAGTATGTAGAACCATAGGCTACTACCCATTGGACAAAATATTTGTGACCCCACTTTTTCTATTCGGTCATGCAGCCTCTGCATAATTTTGCAGTTCAGCCATTCTATTAGGTAGTGCAGTTGTGTCCAAGAAAGAATAAAATGTAAGGGAAGAAATTTGTCTTCTGAGGTAGCTTAGTCACTAGAATTTATCCCCCTCCATTTTATAACCTAGTCCCAACAAATATTCAGCTTTACTTTTATTTACATAAATAGGATTAGGCAAGTCCACATTTATATTCTCTTTCCAGTTACAAATAGCCTATTAAGACATCTGTTATTATGTAACATTTTTCCATAAAACAAGGACCCCACACAACATTGCTTTGTGATTTCAGTACTATTGTCCATCCTATAAAGACTCATTCATAGATGGAAAACAAGAGGTCCACACTATCTGTGTTGTAGTAAAACCAAAGATGCCTGTTATTTCATTCTTTTCTGTCTTAGTAAACTAGCTTTGAAAAATTTTAGGCAAAGAGATAGGCATACACACTGTTTCGTTTACCTTCTTTTTTCTCTTTTTTTCTTTACTATTTTTTTAATAGATCTTTATTGGAGTATAATTGCTTCACACTACCATGTTAGTTTCTGTTGCACAACAAAGTGAATCAGCCATATGCATATACATGTCCACATATCCCCTCTCTCTTGAGCCTCCCTCCCATCCTCCCTATTACACACCTCTAGGTCATTGTAAAGCTCGGAGCCGATCTCCCTGTGCTATGCTGCTGCTTCTCACTAGCCAACTATTTTACATTTGGTAGTGTATCATTTTTAAGGTTAACATCTCCTTGGCCAGTGTTTATTCATTAAGACTCTGGTTGTTGTCCGTTGAGTGTTATTGAGCTTCTATTTTAATAATAAACTCTGCCTCCTAGGTTTGGGGCATTGCTCAACTAGAAGTTCTCAGCCTCTAACAGTTGAGTACCAGTCTCACCTGCCACCTGTTCTCAATTCCATAATCCAGGCACAGAGCAAGGTTGATGGAGGCTGTCACTGTGATTCCTAAAGAGTTTTCCTCTTGCTGCTTAAATGATTTCACCATCACCTAATACAAAACAGGTATTTGAGGATTCTGTTCTCTTCCATTCTTCACAGGAAAGCATCTCCACTTTGTTGGGTAAGCACAGTTCACAAACAGGCAGAATTTTGTTACATGTCAGACTTTTTGCCAGTAACCTCCCACTGAAGGGCCAGACCCAGAGGTAACACTCCTGACACTTTGGGAAAAGTCAAGGTCTTAAAGTCTGAAAGTTGCTTCCAGGGTAGTACTGTCAAAGATCTCAATTTTGTATGGAATTTGATGTCACATTGGTAAAATAGTCTTTCAAATTCATATTTCAAATTCATATATCCCACCAAACCACAACAGATATATGAGCACAGTGTTTTATAGCTACCCCGAACCTGAGCCCAGAGGGTCAGGGGACTTTCACAGAAGAGATGAATACTAGAATTGGGTGGGATTCAGGCTCAGTCAAGACATTTCCATGCACCTATGTTCACAGAGAAGTAGCAAGGGAGAAAAAGAGTAATAAAATGTAAGAGAAAGGAGTTAAAATTATTATTTTTTAATGTAGATAGACACATAATAAATGATACAGGATTAAATATAAGGTGCTTAGTTTTAGTAAATTCAAGGATTTGCTTTCATATACATTAATTATTTGTGGTAACAGCACAAATAATTATTGTTTCTTTGAACAATAAAAGAAATTGATATGACCAAGGCATTTTTCTTTCTAAAATATTAAATATTTAAGCATAATCTTGTAGCATTAGGATATTATAATTGTCACAGTGATTCTCTAAAATATAAGAAAACTTTGCCAGTAAAAGTTTTGATTATGCATAACAGCCATCAATCATTCAACATTTAACAAAACTATTTTTTATTGTTCTGAACCTAACCAATTAAATGACAACGTTGAGGAAATTATGCTCAGAGAGTATTCTACTTTGAACTTTTGAATTTGTTGATTTTTTTCATTTCTCTGTAGTACATACTGCTAGCTGAATAAGTAATTTGTTGCTTGTTATTGTTGACTTTCTTGATAGCTTAGATACGTTAAACAGTTATAATCACCTGCATGTTTAAAATCAACCATATTTTTACATCAAAGCTAATTTTTAAAGAGCCCCTGGTAGTATCACTTAGTTTGTCTTCCTATATTATCTTGAACAGCACCATACAGTAGAAACATAATGTAGGTGATGTATGTAATTTTTAAATTTTCTAGTTGCCATATTAGAAAAAATAAAAGAACAGGGAAAAATTATTCAGTTAGATATTTTACATAAACCAGTATATTCAAAATATTATCATCTCAACATGTAATCAATATAAAATTACAAATGAGATATTTTATATTTTATACTGTATATGAAATTCATTGTATATTTACATCTCAATTTGAATTAGCCAATTTTAAAATGCTTAATATTCACATATGACTAGTGGACTCCATACTGGACAGGAAACTCTAGAAAGCAAAACAGTATCTTTAAATAGCTTCAAATAAATGCAAAAAAAAGTCACTTAACAATAAAACTAAGTGCTCAAGCATTCTCACTTTCTCTAAATGTTAATACTGCTTTTAATTTTTATAGTGGAAAATCTTCCAACCAACTGAAAAGTAGATTTAATAGTATTATAGATCCTTGTGTTCATCACTCAGCTTCCAGAGTTATCATCTTATGTTGGTATTTCATCTCAATTCATGTTTCATCTTTATCTCCACCCACTCTCACCCTCTATTTTTATTATAAAATGAATTAGAGACATCAAAACATTTCATTCATATCATTACGTATGTATCTCTAAAAAGTAAGCATTTTAAAAACATAACCATAGTATAATCAATACACCCAAACTATGTGTTGGTATATTAATACTATTCAATATTGAGTGTCAGTGTTCAAATTCCAAACATAAGGGTCAAATTTTTAACAATGCTTTAAAATATTTAAATTGTTTTTATTTTTTTTAAGTTTCTTTTCCTCTATGAGACTGTCATTCACTCTCTCTCTTTCTGTCTCTCCCCCTTTTCCCCTTTCTCTCCTTTTCATTCATTTGTGGAATAAACATTTTTCATATTTTGTGTTATTTCCATTTTATTTTATTTTTACAATTTTTCTTCCTGTAACATTTCCCACATTCTGGAATTTACTTATAGTACTGCTGTGGAGTAATGAAACAGCTTTCTCTGTTTTCCCTGTATATTGGTAGATAAATCTAGATTCAGGTTTGATTTTTTTTTTTTTTGATAAGATTATTTTATAGCATATCTGTATGCTGTCTGGTCTTTTCAACTAGAGATGCATATTTTCCATTAGGCAATGAATATCATCTGCTTGTCTTCTTTTTATGATATCAGCAGCTATTTTTGATTAATGCATAGCTCCGTTGCATCATTGAGGACAGCAAAAAAAATTTTAATCCAGATGTTCATTCTTCATGTATTACCTGGAAATTTTCTATAAAAAGAAATTGCCCATCATTTCCTACTTGATTACCCAGTAGTACATTCCCTAAGGGAAAGACTTAAATACTTCTTTCTTCTGACTTTATCAGCTTTCAGCATAATTTTTCCTCAAGCTTAAAAAATGAATGTTTAAAAAATTTAATGAACTCGGGTATAAATTGATGGATTTACTTTTTGTTATTAGAAATTATGCCATCTTTGGCTAGTGAAAGCTCTGTCTAAGAGGTTCCTGTGTCTTTTTGACATGATCCTCGCACTGTTCAGAGCTTCCTTGCCATCTGATATTAGGATATTGCAGACTCATCTTGTGTATTATCTTGTCTATAGCTAGAATGAGACATTTTTCCTCTGTATCCAGGATCATTTTTGTGTAAGGTCTATACGGACTAGAGATGCTATTGCTAAGGGATAGCCCTTTGTTTTGAGGTCTTTTTAGTAGAAAGTGCTAGAAAAATTTTGTTGTCTGCTTGCTGGTTTTCAAAGTAAAGCACATAATGAGCTCACAGCAATATTTTTAATTTAAAATGCATATTATGGGATGTTTACTTAACCTGCTTTACCTTATGTTTACATCTCCTTTACCTCTGCTGAGAGACTCTTTTATCTAGAACATTGAGAATAAGAAAATTAAAACATTATACGGTTACTCAGATTTTATACCTTACAACAAATACAGCCATCTGCAAAATTAAAATATCACACCACTTCAAATGATATAACTTTTTTAAAAAATTGATATTTTGTAATATTTTTGTTCCACTATAAATTTATAGTCAAATTACTGTGTTTTAAATCCATTTGGCATAATTTTACCTGTGTGGATATGAACAACTGTGTGCATATTTATATTCACACCTTACATTTTACTTTTGATTGTATTATTTTGGATATTTTGGTGTAATTTTGTTTAATAATTTTATGAACTATTCGCATGGCTCTAAAGTAAAATTTACAAGTAAAATCTAAACTAAAATTGATAAAACAAGGATGATTTAAAGGAGCCTAGTATTTTAAGATAAGATTATCCTTTATATCTTATTTCTTCCATTATAAGTAACCTTTATTTTTATTTCATTGAATATTCTTTCATGATTTGTTTATTATAAACAGATATTTTTGTGTTCTTTATCCTTCTTAGATAAACTGAACCATACTGTAGATCACTTCATAATAATATGTAGACATGAAATGTATGATTTTTAAAATTCAGAAATATTTTAAGAAAAAAACAAAGTTTTTGTGTAAAATGAAGGAATCAGAGACTATCTTTCATATTTTGCATTGCCTATTATAAACTTTCTGAAATAAGGACTTCACAGATATCCAAAAAGGTAAAAACTTTACTGTCTCCTCATGAAGGGTAGCCTACACATTTTTTAAAATAAATTGTAGGCTTTTTATTGGGATATGCATTTGAACTCAGAGTAGTCTTTCAGAGAAGGGAACAAAGATATGTTACAGTTGGTTGTCACTTAGATGTGGGGAAAATGGCCATTGGGTCTGCTTCATTTTGGAAATTTGAGAATGGTTTCTCAAAACCTCTTATTTCTTCTGAGTTTGAGAATATAACTTTCCCAGTAGGTGGTAAATACTATCTTCAGCAAGATGAAGCTATCTTCTCTAAGTATCTTGTATTCAATTAAGCTCTGCTTTTTAAAATAGCATTTATTAATATGTCTCATTGTATGGATGATAGATCCAAGTGAGAACATTTTGCTTTAAGTAATGTAAACCAGTTCAGAATCACTATTAAGTTGTGATTTTGGATTGCTCCAGTCATGGCTAATTACCAAAGAACTAGTTTTAAATTCCTTCCATTTGTCTTCTCTCTTAAATTTAGAAAAGAGAAAAGCTTTGATCGCTGGGGTAGTGTGTGATTTGCTCCAATCAGAGAATTCTGTCAGGTGTTTATAACCCTCTGCAATGAAAGTTTACATGTCCAAAATTCCTGGAAACAATTTTTATATTGCCTTAAATACATATCTGGGCATTTTAAGTGTGTTTGCTTTAACCAAAATTAATACTAAAAAAACCCCCCAAAACAAAAAAACAAACAAACACTGCTAGAACTCATGTAATAACTCATTTGACATCAGATAGATTGATCTTTTGCATATATGCAATATATATGCTTCAAAATCAAACACCCTGCCAACTAGACCACACATTTTTAAAGTAAACACCTAGAAAGTCAATTGTCTCTCAATTTTCTACTCTTTTATTTACATGTTAGTATTCAAAAATGTGAACAAGGACTTATCTTTTAAAGGAAAACTCTCATCAACAGCCTGGAGTGTTGCATGCTTGTGATAAGCAAAGGACACTATAATGTGGCAGTGGAAAACGTTCTGAGAGAGAAATTCAGGACATACAACGTGCAACTTTTCTTTAAATAGAGATAATATTGATCTCTAGTGAGTCTTATATCTTCCAACTACAGAGATACACATTTCATTCAGTAAGCCACTTTCACAAAACATTAGCATGTTCAGACAGGGACCAAAAGATGACACAGATGATGATGTTGCTGATGAATCATGTTTCAGAAAATCCCATGAGCTTATAAGCTGCTTTTCCAACTACTTGATTTTTGGGGATCCAGTTAAAGGAGTGAGATTAAAGGCAACTGAGAGTCAGGTACAAAAATTAAAGCAATGATTAGCTGAAAGTGCATGCACAGTATGGGCAATTGAACATTGGACAGTCTTTGTATTGGACTTTATTGCAAAAAATATATATATACTGATTCTCTCCATATTATAATTTTTAAACTATGTGTGACTATTTTCTACCATTTCTATAGATAATTCAGAGCTGAATCTAACTCTTTTTTATATGCACCAGCAAATGATTAATTAAAGAGTTTATGATATTCAAGAAAAACATACCTCAGGGCTTAAAGATAATCATAACAAAGGAGATCCAGTGAAACTGAGGAAAAATGCATGCATCAAATAACTTATTCTTCCCCATTCCCTCTTGTACATTGCCCTTCTAGCAATTAAGTTCCTTTCCATTCAGCTCTTGCAGATATTGAATTCTAAATATTGAAGAAACAACATTTCATTGAAAAATGCAACACTTTAATTTTGGTATAAAAGACTTAGTTTATCAGAGATGAGACTTTAATCTGAATTTCCCTTTTAAGGGTATTGCATTTAATTATCTGGAAGCACTACATATAAATGGGAAAAATAGATTATTTTTTCCAAACTCACGGTGTTTAGAGATCCCTTCAAAAATGTTAATTTACTTTTTAGATATGGAGATTTGGTTTTTGAATTGATGGACTGTTATTTTAGGGCTAAAAATTGTGTATCAGTCAACCTAATATTCCATTTACACATCTTCAAATGAGTCATCTCCTTTTTTCTCAGCCATTATTTCCAGATGTGTGGTAAGTGGCCAAATTTCTTTTTATCGGAATTTTACAATGCTTCATCCAAGGAGCACAGGAACATTGACAATTGTCTTCACTGTTTCTGCTCCTAACCTTGTCTATTAAAGTAACTAAGAAATGCATGTAGTTCATTAGTGACCCAACCTGCCTTATCTACACTGTGTTAAAAGTTCCAAGATAAGTAGAAAATCTTATTTAATTTTAGTTAAATCACTCCATAAAACCTGTATCTGTATATCTCTGAATTAAGCGCTTACATAAAATACAACCCTAAATTTTAATTTGCTGTTAGTAGAGAAAGACAGATATTATTATTTTCACTTTACAGATAAGGAAACTCAAGTCCAAGAAGAGTCATTAAATAATGCTCAAAAAGAAATAATGCTTATCAGATAGAAAAAAGAATATAACTTACAATCTTCAGCTCCGTATCCTGGGTACTTTGAACCACAGTCTCCTTGTACAACGTGTGAGAACCAGGCTTTGTAAAATGTGAATGCCTTAAAGGATACATGGACACTTAATTTCTCTTTCCATTTTTACCTCCTAGTGTTGAGCATCCTGGGATTAACCCTTAGCTCATTTTTCATGCCTATATATATTCATTCCCTCAGGCACCCACCCCCATACCAGTGACATCAACGATAAACAAATCTACCATTTTGCCTACCCTTAGTCCTGTCTTCTTGTAAGTCTTTTTGTAATCTCATGTGTCCCACTCTGTCAGATGTCTCCTTATAGATCTGCTAATGTCTCAAAAATGTTTTTAATTTTCTTCCCAATTTCC